>NW_019396870.1:99084-151925 GCF_000591075.1 Eurytemora carolleeae | reverse complement strand
CGACTGCCTGAAAATGTGCACTACTGATTGATTGTTTTGTTTCGAGCCTGACATATTTTATTTTGCTGTCCCTTGAGAGACAATTGGGTTTCCTACACTATACTGTGAACATACATACATACACACATACATACATAGATATCATCAGTCCTCCGGTGTCACGTTATTGTAAGGTCCCCAATATATTCAGTTCCGGTGTAATGTTATGTAAGGTCACCAATATTTTCAGTTCCGGTGTAATTTATGTAATGTTCACCAATATATTCAGTTCCGGTGTAAAGTTATGTAAGGTCACCAATATATTCAGTTCCGGTGTAATGTTATGTAATGTTCACCAATATATTCAGTTCCAGTGTAATGTTATGTAATGTTCACCAATATATTCAGCTTCGGTGTAATGTTATGTAATTTTCTCCGATATATGCAGTTCCGGTGTAATATTATGTAATGTCCACCAATATATTCAGTTCCGGTGTAATTTTCACCAATATATTTAATTCCGGTTTAATGGTATGTAATGTTCACCAATAAATTCAGTCCTGGTGTAATGTTATTTAATGTCCACCAATATAGTTATTCAGTCCCTGTGTAATTTTTTATGTTATGTTCACCAATGTATTCATGTAATGAATTATGTAATCATGATAGTAGTATCTTTATTATCTATATTCGTTTATCTATCTTATCTATGTTTCATATCGACCCTGACCGGCTATTCCGGTCAGTTCTATTTACCTGTATTAATAAAGTAGTATGATAGAAATAGTCGATGTAGACGGACGTGTATAGAGCCTTGAGTTTTGGCTAGAGACTTGTATACTGTATAGAGCCTTGAATTTTGGTTAGCGATAGATTCAGAGAGACTGACATTAAACTAAGAGTCAAGTATTCGGAGATTTATCGGGGCCTAGATTTATTACATTCATTATTCAGTCCCGGTGTAATGGTAAGTAATGTTCACCAATATATTCATTATTCAGTCCCGGTGTAATGTTATGTAATGTTCGCCAATATATTCATTATTCAGTCCCGATGTAATTTTATGTAATATCCACAAATGTTCATTATTTAGTCCCAGTGTAATGTTATGTAATGCCCACAAATGTTCATCATTCAGTCACAGTGCAATGTAATGTTCATTAATACAATCATTATTCAGTCCTGGTGTGATGTTATGTAATGTCCACAAATACTCATTATTAAGTCTTGGTGTAAGGTTATGTAATGCCCACCAGTATATTCATTATTTAGACCCGGTGTAATGTTAGGTAAAAACTAAAATATGAAAATATTTCCTTCGTTAAAAAGATTGACGGTGAATAACTTAACACCGGGCTGAATACCAGAGGTTGGGTGATTAAAAAGAAAACTCAAGCTGATCATAATATCATTTAACTTTACAGTAATACAGTATAACCTTGATACAGAACAGATGTTTGGTGTTTAATCATTAGCATATAGGCCATACACCCTGTATTCGATACCTTTAGTTTAGATTGACTGATTGATATTGTATATCTAGACATGCAGTTTATTTCGAAGCACTGCAAAGTTTTCAATAGTTCCATACAGTGTTACCCACGAAGGATGAGACCGTAAAGACGACAAATGAGACAATCCAAAGATTAAATTAAGTTTTTTTCCCTGAATATGGTAGTTTAGTGGGTTATTTAATGGTTTGACAGAGAAAAAACGAATTTACTGGAGTAAGGGGACTCGTAAATATCGATACATTCGGCTTTAAAGTCTCATCCTTGGTAACCCTGTAGTTCAACTACAAGTTATTCAATAGGTTTGAATATGATAAGTCAAAATAGCATGAACAACATTAAAGTCCCTATATCCTCCACATCGTGCAGACTCAATAAGATTTAATATACTAATAATGATTTTATTGATTTCAGAATTTTACTTTTGAATTTAAGATGAAAAACGATCTTCAAGCCGCCTCTCAACTGTCATGTTTCGAGGGACACTTTGTATGTGGCCATTTACATAAAACTGTTCTTAAATATCTTTAAATGCATTAATACAAAGATTTAGATAAAATTCAAATATATTTCAAGAAAATTAAAATAGAAATGTTTGCATTTGATGCGGATTTGCAAACATAGAATTAAATATAGCTATATTTATTGCAAAAAATGCAAAAACTACAAATACTATGTACAATGTACAGTACAATTTGAACATGCACTGCTGGAAGACGATTATGTTGGAAGACAATTATCACCAAGAATATGAGAATAACGGTACATGTTAAGATTGTAAATGGAAGAAATGTATACAAATGACTACTGCAGTACTGCTCCGCAAATCTGCTAACTGCAAGCGCGTACAGCAATTGTGAACTCGAGAATTGGTTATTTTTTGCTCCAAGGCAGAGTCAACACTGAATGAATCCTGTATGGACAACTACTGCGGCAATTGTACATAATAATCTACGAAATCTGCTGTACCATGGAGTGCAGCTGGGTGGGTGTATAGCCTAACAGGTTCTGTAAATCACAAACAAATCTATAAACGTACCTGAAATAAAAGAGAGTTGATAAAAAGTGTACTTAAATAGCAATATGCTATAAAGAGATCTGTAATTCTGGCTTTTGCGTATCGTTAACGTTGAACGCTTGATTTCGAAATCCAAAAGAGAACTTTTAAATTTGAGGATTCTTTGAATGTTATTCCTGAAGGTTATGACCATCACGGGATAGCAAAAGAATAGATTGGAAATTATAGATAAAAGGTTGAGAAACATGAAGAGATTTAGTCACGTACCTTTTCCCCATAGTTTTATGAATGATATTCTTATCATAGTAGTATCTGAGACCCCTGGATAGTTTCTCATAATTCATCTTTGGTTTATTCTTCCTCATTCCCCATCTTCGGGCTACCTACAATATATTCTTAGAAATAGGAAGTAGAACAGTAGAATATCAGGAAGTAGAACAGTAAAATAGAAGGGAGGAGAACAGTAGAATATCAGGAAGTAGAACAGTAGAATATAAGGGAGTAGAACAGTAGAATAGTAGGGAGGAGAACAGTAGAATAGAAGGGAGTAGAACAGTAGAATAGAAGGGAGGAGAAAGTAGAATATAAGGGCGTAGAACAGTAGAATATCAGGAAGTAGAACAGTAAAATAGAAGGGAGGAGAACAGTAGAATAGTAGGGAGGAGAACAGTAGAATATGAGGAAGTAGAACAGTAGATTAGAAGGGAGTAGAACAGTAGAATAGTAGGGAGGAGAACAGTAGAATATAAGGGAGTAGAACAGTAGAATATAAGGGAGTAGAACAGTAGAATATAAGGGAGTAGAACAGTAGAATAGAATAGATTAGAACAGTAGAATAGAAGGGAGTAGAACAGTAGAATAGAATAGATTCAAACAGTAGACTAAAAAGGAGTAGAACAGTAGAAAAGAAGGGAGTAGGACAGTAGAATAGAAGAGAATAGAAAATTAAACTATAAGGGAGTAGATTTAGAACAGTAGAATAGAAGGGAGTATAATAGTAGAATAAATGAGAGTAGAATAGAAAGAGTAGAAAACTAATCTATAAGGGAGTAGATTTAGAACAGTAGAATAGAAGAGAATGGAACAGTAGAATAAATGAGAGTAGAATAGAAGTGTGTGTGTGTGGTGAAAGTATGATAAGAATACTAGAATACTACTGCAGTCCCAAACCACCTGGGGACCCATCATAGCATTAGTAAAAAGAAATCCTTCAGATCATATATCTATATTTGGCTTGTCTGTCTGTCTGTGTTCAATAACAGTCAAACCGTACCTCATCTGGGTCTGTTAGTTTGTTATTAAAGACCTAATTAATGAGTTACAGTTTGATATAGATATGATTGTGTCCGTACCTCATCAGAGTCTGTTAGTTTGTTATCAAAGAGTTAATTAAAGAGTTACAGTTTGGTATTGATTTGTTCGTGTCCGTACCTCATCAGGGTCTGTTAGTTTGTTATTAAAGAGTTAATTAAAGAGTTACAGTTGGGTATTGAAATGTTTGTGTCCGTACCTCATCAGGGTCTGTTTGTTATTAAAAGAGTTAATTAAAGAGTTACAGTTTGCTATTGATATGTTTGTGTCCGTATCTCTTTAAGGTTTGTTAGTTTGCTATTAAAGAGCAAATTAATGAGTTACAGTTTGGTATTGAAATGTTTGTGTCCGTACCTCATCAGGGTCTGTTAGTTTGAACTCCCATCCCTCCCCTGTCCAACAGATGAAATGTTGACAGCCAGGATCTGTTAAAAGTTCAAGTAAAAACTGCCACAGCTGTATAGGTCCAGTTCCCTGAAAATATTTCAACTTAAAAATTTTAGATTAAATGTTGATAAATTATTAAGAGAAAAAATTAATTTATTAAATTATGTCTCTTAGATACCAATTGCTCTTAAATTAAAATAGTTTTGTACCTGTACCTGATAACCCGCCAGTGCTTGCTTTCTACCCGTCGTTTCCTCTTCATCATCCTCCCGCCGTTCTAGCTTTAAAACCGTCGAATGGAGGCGAGAAAGAAACAACCGCCGAGCTTCAGATTCCGCCTGTGTTGGCGGGAAACTAGATGAACCCATGGGCGGTAGATCCAGGGGTGATGCGGGTGGAAATTTTGGCGATGAATTTAACCAGTCCGGCGGTAGGAAGGAACCCGGGGGTGGGAAACGGAAAACTGAGTTGAAATGAGGAGTGAATGGAGAAATCTGTTCCATGAAGGGAATATGAGGGGAGAAGGGGAAGTGAGGTGATGAGTAGGGAGATGGTAGACTGTGTGCAGAAGGTAGAGAATGGTTCAATGGTATAGATGGTAGAGGAAGGGGGGCAGGGACGGAAAACCGCCGTTTCACACCTTTCTCATATGGTCTAAACGCAGGTTTAGGGTCAAGGGCAGGGAGCGGAGATTTCTCAAACACATCATCGTCCTCACTCTCTTCAAACTGGAGTTCTTCAAAGCTGGTCGATCTACTCCGCTTTCTTCCAGATACCAGGGGGGACTCGGATATATCAGACTGGGTTTCCAACCTTGAATCCTGCTCCGTGTCAGGCTCTGACTTGATGGACGGGGTTTCCAGTGTATCTAGGGTAGTACTTGACTCCCTACCCTGAGATTTAGTGCTACTCAGGTCTATAGGTTCCTCCTGGGGCTCAGGGTTAGGTTTAAACCTTGGTAATTCAAGTTCAAAATTGAATATATTCTTCTTTTTCTCTGTTGGGCTCTCGAGTGCCGGGGTGAGAGGGTTGGGTGAGGAAGTGGAGGAGTGGAGTAATCTACGCTGTTGCAGTTGCATATTAATCGCTGCTAATTGGTTTAAGTACGCCTGTTGTTGCTGTTGCTGATGGTTATTGTCCATCCAACAATTCATAAATGGAGACATATTGGATGGAGAGATAGGTGTAGTTGGAGAGGAAGGAATGGATGAGGCAGTGGAGGTGTATCTCTGCCTATTCTCCAACATATTAGAATCCTGGAGCATCTGTGCTCTCATCTGGAGCAAAGGAAGCAATGCCTCCATTTTAAAAAATCACTTAAAATAAATTTATTTTTAACCAAAAGTTCCGACTTCTCTCCGTCCCTGCTCTTGAACTAAAACCTTAAATCCAACTGTTGAAGAAACTGGTCCTAAAATAGAAGGGAAGAGGAGGAGAAGGGGGAGAAGGGAGGGGTTGACCGTCGGATCACAGCGGGACTGTAAGTTGACCAGTACCGGGGGAGGAAGGGGGGTTTGGACCGATCTAGGTTCACGGTATTGTAGGGACCCCGCGGGGAGGGGAGCTTAGAAAGGATAGAAGGTATAAGGGGGGGGGGGGCAGGACACAGGATTTCCAGTAACTAGACACGGAGAAATTAGGGTCCCCCAGTAGTATCAGAATTAGGGTCCCCCTTCCCTCAGATTTTTGGAGTAATCAAATAACGGACATTTTAAATGATATCCATGATAATATTTTGAGACTTGGGACTCCTCTGATATTGATATTAGTCAATTAAAGAATATTTGAAAAAAAAGTCTTTGGAACGAAAGCATAAAAAGTATTTAAGTCCTGAATGAAAACACAGATTAACGTCAAATTTGTTCCCCAGAAAAAAAACTTTTGGAAGAGGGTTATGCAGCTAAGGGGGAGTGTTGCAAGCTGTAAATTAAGTTTTGTTCAGATTTAATTTTAAAATGTCGTGATGTTTTTTTTCAATTATAACATGAAAAAACATAATCACAATTACAAATTGTTTGTTAAAGGATATTCCTATATCACATCTGCGTACTGCGTAGGGTGTCCACCAAAATTCCGTTTTACGGTTTTACGTAAGGAAATGATCCGGATTTTTCTTTCTGTTTTTCCATTATGGAAAAAAGTTTCGGAAACTCGATTTTTCCCGTAAACTGGAAATTTTCGAAACTATTTTCCGGAATGTTTCCCATAATGAAAATGGAAAAAAATCATTTCCGTACGTAAACCGTAAACCGGTATTCGGGTGGAAACCCTAGCTGTACTTTCACGAGTATATATGTTATATATAACTTTTTTCCATAATAATTTGTTAAAAGAACAACTCTAAAAACATTTTCGTGATTTAGGAATATAGTTTTTTTTCCTAGAGTTGTATGACTGAAATTTGAAAATTAGATTTAATTTAGTATCTTTTTAGTTTAGAAATGTTGAAGAACATTAAATGTTGAAAGGGATAATTAGCTTAATTTGTTTAGTATTTAGAGAGTTCATTCAATATTCACAAACAGAGCTCTTTCTAATTAAACCTGAGCATCGTTTTCATTAAAAAAAAATAACTATTTATAACACTGTTATTTTGGTTCGCAGTGTTATCAATTTTTTTGGACAGAAATTTTCTCAAAAACTTTATAGCACGTCGTGCCAAAATAATAATGTGTAATAGGTAATTTTATAACACGTTTGTGTATTTGTCTTATTTCAATGGCTGTTTCTAGAAACAAAGCAGAGGTCAAAATATATAAAGTTGATATCAATTTTATTTTCATTTCAATTGAAAAAATATTTTGGAAATATCCTAAATTTAACTTTATAGCACGATGATTACTTTATAGCACGTTCATTATGAAATTCATAATGAAGTTTGTAAGAATGATAAGGTACACTATAGTTTCATAAAATATATTATTTTGGCACGACGTGCCATATAAAGTTTTTGGACTTAAATCTTCTCTGCATCTCGAAGGTTCTCCCCTTTTTAAATTATATCTTGTCCCTTGCTCGGTACAAAATTAAATCTAAAGGCTTGAACCTTCTCAATAAAGAGAAAATTTCTGTCCAAAAACTTTATAACACTGTGAACCAAAATAACAGTGTTATAAATATGTTATTAGGTTTCTATATTATAGGCTTTAGGAGACTCAAAAACTTTCGGAGAAGTTTGTCATATTTCAAAATAGAATTCCCTTGATGTGTTTCTTTTATTATACTTTGAAAATTCTTGACTCTGTTGGCTAAAGATATAAACCTGAACATTTTTCAAATCCTCCGTAAACAAAAGATTGATTTTGCTTTATTTTGGCTTGAAGTTATAATTTTGGCTTAAAGTTATATCTTTTGTCAAAGTCAAAATTTTGCTTAATCGTCATTGTGTAAAGCCTCCTTAAAGCCCAAAATCCTAAAAAATCTATTAAAAGAAGGATGATAATGTTCCAAACTCTATTAAAAAAGGATGATAATGTTCCAAACTCTATTAAAAAAAAGGATGATAATGTTCCACTCTATTAAAAAAAGGATGATAATGTTCCAAACTCTATTCCTAAAAAATCTATTAAAAAAAGGATGATAATGTTCTAAGATAATGTTCCAAACTCTATTCCTTGGACAGGTTTTTAAAACATTAAATCCTGGGAAAATTTTAACTTAACCATTGTTCCGTGTTCCGTGTTCCGTGAAGGAATTGAGTCTTTGCCACAAATTCAATTTTTGTAATCCTTATATCTTTGCAACCAATGTCGTAGACCTTTGATATTTCAAACTTATATTATTTGATTTAACAGAATTCATAGTTTGAAATATCTAAGGTCTACGACATTGGAATACGAAGATATAGGGTTTAGAAAAACAGAGTTTGTGGCAAAGACTCAATTCCTTTTTGTAAATAATTGAAGAAATGACGAAAGACGTCAATTCCAACAACTTAAAAAAACTATACCCAGTTTTTAACTTTTATAAAAACAAAGCTTTAACTAGAGATTTCTATTTGAAAATAATGGATGAAAGGTCAGTAGAAATTATACTTTTGTGAAATTAGGGAGTAAAAACATAAAATTTTGGAAAATGTGACACTATTGAATCCCTGATATTTACATTGCAACCCTGAAATGTTAGATTGCAACCCTAAGGATGCAACATGGACGCAATAAATATATTATATAAATTTTATTTATCACATCCCTATTGCCACCCTGTGATGAAGACATGAATAGTTATTTATTTGTCAAATCAAAGTGCTAGATTTACAGATCAAACTTAAACAAAACATACTTAATGTAGAGTATTGAGAAAAAGATTTGTTATTCTTTTACTCTTTATGATTTAAAAATTGTCCGAATTTGTTTTACATATTTGACTAGATTCCCAGCATGTTTTAAAGAGGCAAATGTTGGAGCTAGGAACATGGTTCAGCTTTAATAAACTAAACAAATTATCAAAAATCAATTTCTGATCCAACATAATCAACTCCTCCCCCCTCCCTCTACATTCGGTCCACTCATCTCATTAAAACCCTTTCCTTATACTTCAATATGTAACCTAGTATATGCACCCCCCCCCCCCCCCCCCNGATAGATAGATAGATAGATAGATAGATAGATAGATAGATAGATAGATAGATAGATAGATAGATAGATAGATAGATAGATAGATAGATAGATAGATAGATAGATAGATAGATAGATAGATAGATAGATAGATAGATAGATAGATAGATAGATAGATAGATATATAGATATATAGATAGATAGATAGATAGATGGGCAGACAGACAGACAGATAGATAGATAGATAGATAGATAGATGGGCAGACAGACAGATAGATAGATAGATAAATAGATAGATAGATAGATGGGCAAAAAAGTTCTCTGAAGCTTTTTTTAATTGATAGATTGACACGGTGATAACCAGAAAACTGTAGAATAGGAAGACGACATTAAAACAGTACTAAAGTGTATTTCATGTTGCTGCAAAGCTGAAAGCTTTAATATTAATTTATTAAATCACTTTTAGGTCTGTTCACACTGCATTGGACTATTTAAAGTCACATCTTGAGTTTAAAATGCGGCTTTTTATTTTAGAGTTTTCTTGTGATCACTGTAGATAGTTGGATAAAAATAAAGATAATGCAAATTTACTGTTCCCATTTTAAAAATTATTCATAACCTATTTCAAAATTTACTCCATGTACATTGTCCAATACTGATATTTGTTCTGAGACCAAATTCAAGAATTGGATTTGAATCGGTGGTTCAAATTTGAACCGACGGTAACAGTTCGGCCAGGTTTTTACCTGGCTGAAATTCTTTAAATTCGGTCTCAGTAGTCAGAACTTTTGAATGTGTAACTTTAAATTATGGATCAAGCATTTGTCCTCGGATTTAAAAGTGTCCCCGTTGGATATCGAGGTCAAATGTTCAAGTTTAACGGTACTCAAAATCACGTTACGTTTTCTGAATTATTCCCAGACTTTTTGATATTTATATTCTGTGAATTTAAAATTCTCTCACAACTGTTAAGAACAATTAAACTGCAATAATTTAATAAATAAACCTGGCCTCCCAGCTACAATTAACCGATACTAATTTGTCTGAAGATATATATTGGTTTAATAAAAGATTTATCCCCTTTAATTGTTAAAAAGTTTAATTGTTCAAAGGTTCAATTGTTAAAAGGTTTAATAGTTAAAAGGTTTAATTGTTAAAAGGTTTAATTGTTAAAAGGTTCAATTGTTAAAAGGTTTAATTGTTAAAAGGTTTAATTGTTAAGCACCATTAAAAAATTGAGAAAATGGAACTTGACACAGAGCTCAATATTTCTAAGCTATACACTAGTTTAAATAGATATGCAATAATTCAGATTCTTTTCAGTTGCAGGGATTCAGTGTATAAAATATACTTTTTAACTGCAGGGATTCAGTGCATAAAATATACTTTTTAATTGCAGGGATTCAGTGTATAAAATATACTTTTTAACTGCAGGGATTCAGTGTATAAAATATACTTTTTAATTGCAGGGATTCAGTGTATAAAATATACTTTTTTATTGCAGGGATTCAGTGTATAAAAGTATATTTTATACACTGAATCCCCAGTGTATAAAATATACTTTTTTATTGCAGCGATTCAGTGTGTTAACATTTTTTTACTTTTTTAACTAACACATGCCCTCACTTTAGGCTCAAAGCAGGTCTTTTATACTTACTGCCTGAATGCCTTATTTTACCTTTACCCGACTAAACCTATATTTAGACCTACTTCCGGTAATTGGATGTTGACTTTTTATAGCTCTTTGGAAAGCCTTGAACAAAAGAAGCAAAGAAATTTTGCTTAATTTTTTGCACTGAGAAATTGCACATTTCCTTAAGTATTTTTGCATATTTTAATTTTCCGTGGTAAGGGCTTTTCAAAAATGTATAATTTATCATAATAAAGTAATAAAGTAATTTAAAACACTGTTTTCCAAAATTGAGTCAATCCTCTTTGGGTGCATCGACATTCTTTCCAGCTTGACCAACCTGTTGAAGGTTTTTGATGACCTGTTCCAGGTCAAAAGCCTTCGGAGTAATGATTTTGTATGAATCCAAGGGGGGGGGTTACACCCCCCTAAATTCACTCAGAGGGGGGGGTAACGGGCTGCCACCCCCACCCTGAAACCGCGTATGCCCGATATCGTATGAGTATTCCACAGTTTTCTGGTTCTCATTGTACTAGTAAACTTAGTTTGACAAGAGCGGGGGAAGGTAGGCGGCCATAAGCCACAGCATTTTCCCTTCCATGCCACATATTAGTTTTATTTTGTCTTCCGCCAGCCATTTTATCTTTGATGTACCACAACATTTGAGTCTTGCGGCAATTGTAACGTTTTAAATTTAGTCCATTGCTGGATTTTCAAAAATCCAGCATGCGTTAAACGAAAGATGATACCTTTAAGAATTTTTAGAAGTTTATTAAAATTCAATGAATTGTTAGTTCAGTTGATAAAATGCTTTATATTTCACAAAGAAGTTTTTACATCATTTTAAGCTATGTGTACATCGAGAAAAATTGGTTGGGGTAGTCTAAAGAACAAGAAAAGATGAAAAAAAATCACAATATTAGCTGTCATCACATGAGCGTTACAGATTTCCACAAAAATAAATCTGTTTGCAATTTTCTCGTTAAATATTGCAAATTTTTGGTTATGGGCACCATTTAAACTCAAAGAGTATGTTATGGGGTATTATTTTTATTGTTATTAATGTTTTCAAAAAAAACCATTTAATAGGAAAGATTAAATTTATTTTTTGGGTAAAATAAGTTTAGCAGTTTACATTAAACGGAGTCATCATTATTTCAATTTAAAACTTAAATATAACTTTATATATCTTTTGCATGACGTGGTTACATTTTTGAAAATCAAAATTTCAATGCACTAAATTTACCATTTGAAACGTAATAATTGCCGGAAGGCTCGAATGTTGTGGCATGGAAGTCTGAACGGTTGTGGCTTATGGTTACCGGAAGACAAAAAAGCCAATATGTGGCATGGAAGGGAAAAATGTTATGGCTTATGGCCGCCTGTCTTCCCCCGCTCTTGACAAACGAATTCTGCAAATCACTTAAATGATGTAAGACGACCTCCAAGTCTTTATATTAACTGTCATGTTTTGTAGGACACCCTGTATACTTACATTCTTTCTTTAACACCCTGGTCATGAAAAATGTAAAATGTTCTGTAATTTTATTAATATATATATATACATATATATATATATATATATATATGTTTACTTGTTCACATGATTTGAGGAAAATAATATTTGATTTGATTTATAGAGAAATAATTTTGATGACAACGTTCTTAAAATCTTTTTATACAGGGATCTCAACAAACACGGGAATTTAGAGACGATTTGAAAATCATCTCATCTAATAAATGAGAAAAAGTGTACCAAACAAATTTTATGTCTACTGCAAGAATACAAGCTTTAGGTCTTCTAAGCTTTACAAAATGTGGTCTTCCTTTTTTGTATTTTTATAACTAACTGACCTATAAAACATTGGACAAATTTTGCTTTTTTTATAGATGGTCACATGCAATGGTTCATACACAAGAACTGTGCAGTTCTGTAAGACAAACGAAAGATGAAATTTTTAAGTAAAAGATGATTTTGGCGCGGCGCGCTTCATGTATTTTACAAGCTGAGGTCTGGGCGTTGCCCCCTAAATTTCCAAAATCCACCACACTCGGTAAAAACAACTTTCTACATCAAAACGGTTATTCTGAGGATTGTTATGCTACCCATGGGGTCAAAGTTAAATCTAACAGGGAAAAATAACTAAAATCGTAATTTTAGACCAAGTGCGGGTAAACGGTAGGAGTAAATGTGAAGTATCTTATACTGTGTTTTGTGTCTTCGCTTTGCATTCAGATAAGCTACAGTTAAGCCGTACATCGAAAGAATTCATCAAATGTTGTATTCTTCACTTTCTGATAATGAAATGTTGCAGATATTTAGTTTTTTAATTAAATGATTATATGGAGCTCTTTAAAACTGTTTCCGCATATTCATAGCTTTATATTTATTTTTGCAAATACTGATATTTACGTAAAATAGCAAAAAAAACATTAAAAAATTGTCTAGACGACATTTGATAAATTCTTTTGATATATGGCTCATTAAGGGTTTAACTGTATGTGCCCATTAAAGAATTATAATACATCATAGATAAAGCATTAGTTACAACAAATTATACAGATTAAGGGCAAGAGAGGCGGGTATTCTAGTATACAGTCGAACTTTTCAATATATTCTTCTTCAGTATTTCTTCTCTTTAATCTATATTGAATTGTTGTTTTTATGCAATACTAATGATAACAAACCAAAAAAAACAATTAAGACCCGAATATAGCTTATTGTATTAGTCATTATTTATAATAACTGCCACGGATTTTTTAAGTATAAGAAGCAATAAAAGGAATAAGAGAAACGCGAAACGTCCTTGAAGCCTAATAAGGCATACGTGCATTCGGTCAAGGAATAATGGGAGTGTTGATATGTTAAATGTTGTTGTCTAAGCTAAATTTATTAATTCTTCACGACAACGTGCCATTCTCTTGCAAACGTTAGACAAATTGACATTTATCATTTTTGAGCCGAAAGTTATAGAAATTTATGAGGAGTCAGCTATCCTTAGAAATCTCAGCATCTTCTCCAGGATATGATATTATAATCAAGATAGAACTTCAGGGGGGAAACAGTTCAAAATCCTAGATCGTAGCTAAACTGACAATACAGAGATCAGGGAAACATTATTTAATAAAACACAATCTTGATAAAATTTTCATTAATAAACATATTTTTAATTAGATAAATGAAAAAATATGATTTCTTTAAAAAATTGGGTTTACAATTTTGTCGTTAAATTTTTTCTCATCTTATTTTACCCTTTTTAAGAAAAATCTGTAAGAAAAACATAAAGGAATTCATATAAGTTTATTGATAAACTAGAAAATATAAAATAGGTAGATTTTTAATGAAATTTTCTTTTATGATATCTCATGCTATCCCTCAAAAGCAGTTCTCCACATTGATCACAATTGATCTTGTTGTGTTTTTCTTCAAGATGATGCCACAGGACAACCTGACTTTTACACACATGATCACATTTATCACATTCAAACCTTGGAACAACTATGTTGTTGGAATCAATAAATCCGCGATCTTTCTCAGGAGAAATCTCTGAATCCGATTTATTTTTTAATGACGTCACGGACACAATAGTAGGCCCGTCAGGATCCATATTGTTAGCATCAATATTTTTCGGTCCATTTTCTCGAGAATTCTTGTTTAAGACAACAGATTTTTCTTGAACAATAGGGACTGCCAGGCGAATTTCTTTCACAGAGCTTCCGGTCTGAAGACGTATTTCATTGGGAGCGCTTAGTTCAAAACTATAATTATAAGTTTGAACTGTTCTCCTACCTTTCAAAGGATTGCTAATCGTTATAGTCTTTTGAGGTTTAGAGGTGTCAAGATCAATTGGGGCTCTGTTCACTTCTTTTTTCTTTAATTCATTCTGGAGATTAAATCTGTTTCCTGAATCTAGATTACAAGACAAAAAACTATCCATGCAGAGAGGGTTCGTACTTAGCTGATCTGGTTCTAGGTGTGAGAGTAGAGAAACAGTTTTCTTATTTTTAAAAATATTTTTAGTTTTTGATTGAGAATTAACAACAGAAGGTGTTTGAATAAGAAGAGGACCGGAGACTTCAGGTAAATTACTTTTTAGTTCTGTTCTCGAGTATAGTTCCACAGAGGGCCTTTTAGACTGGGTAACTTGGGCAGCTTCGAAACTATTCGAGCGTTTCTGACCGACTTTATTGGCAGAGGTTTGAAGTGGTTGTTTCTGAGTTAAGTTTGTACTCATAACATTTCTTTTAAAAGTTAACTCATTTCCATGAAGACCATAACCAGAATAGTAATAACTTGGAAGATGACCGTCAAATATTATTATTTCTGGACCCTTCTTTTTCTCAGGTTCAGATTGTTCAGCAATTTCTTTATCTTTCTCGCTTAGGTTTCCTTTAGGATCTGTTGAAGCTTCCTCTGGGTCTGGTGGTGCTATGGTGAATGGGGAAGGTTTCTCATGCTCTGGAAAATAGTTTATGATTCGAAGGTTCTTCAAGTTTTGAGTTGTTACAACTTCCTTTACAGAAGGAACATCTTTATTTAATATAGTTGTTGCTTCTTTATTTTCTGGCACAGGTTTATTTATCACAGGAGCAGTGTTACTAGGTTTATCTGATGGGTTTTTAATAAATGGCAAAGATACTTTTCCAGTAAAATTTTTATTCCCCAGGGTTATGACTGTGGGTCTAAATGCTGAACTATCCTTCTCAAAATCAACTTTTTCTGGAGAAACAACACTGTTTAGAGTAGACGTGTCTTTTACTGTATTTTCATCAGAGATTGAGCCAATATCCATCTCATATTTGATCTCTTCTAGCTTACAGTTCTCAGAGGAGTTTAAAGATCGAACATTTGATAGCTGGGGAAGAGAATTACTATTGATGGCGGTGGTATTAACAGGTTTGGCGGATGTATCAGCGGCAGATGAGGAGGGATTAATAGCTGAGGCGGAGGTATTGACAGCTGAGGCAGAGATAGCAACAACAGAAGTGGAGGTATTTACAGCAGCAGCGGAGGTATTTACAGCTAAGTTTAAGGTATTAAAAGCTGAGTCGGAGGTGTTGACCGCTGCAGCGGTTGTAATGACAGCAGATGCTAAGGGATTAACAGCTGAGGCGGAGGTATTGACAGCTGAGGCAGAGTTAGAAATAACAGAGATGGAGGTAAGGACAACAGATGTAGAGGTATGGACAGCTGTGGCGGAGGAGAGGACAGCAGATGCGGAAGTTTTAGCAGCAGCAGAGAATATGTCTAGAATTTGGGCGGAAATGTTCCTTTGTTTTGATTTGGAAGCAGTTGAGTTACTTGGTTTAACAGTTTTATTTTTAGAGAAATTATCATTTAGTTCAGAAGTGACAGATCCAATGTATTTAGAAGAAGACGATTCCTCTTTAGATATTCCAGGTTTCGTTGAAACTGAAAATATAAAAATGTACTTATAGTGTGTATAGTGTATATACACATAATTTATTTTATTAAAAAATTATTCTTCCATATTTCAATAGCTCGGAGCAAATTATTGAATTAAGTGTTAAAATATGGGGCACTTCTTAGATAACAATGTTGAAATCCATCTTGCACCAGTTCTAAAATATATATTATTAGTTTTACATCTTGCACCAGTTCTAAAAATTTTCTTAAATACATTTTTTTTTAAATTTGTGAATTCTTTTTTAAATCATTTTTTAATTAATTTTCAAACAGGATTTGACAATTTTGATGAAATGGTTTCACCCATTTCAGGGGTATATAATTTTAAGAAATGATTTTAGATCTGGGGGAAAAATAAATAATTGATCAAAAAAAGTTTTTTTTCATTCTTTTAACCTAAAAAACTATTTACTTTTTTGGCTATACTTCGCGCGCAAACACACCTTATTTCTTGGTGATAGATTATTTACAAGAATTACACTGAAATCAGCCTTTTTTCTGCTTTTCCGGATTTAAAAAACATTATATAAACAGGATCCGGATAAAAAACTTGATCCCAAACAGTGCTATATTATGATATTAATCTACCTGAACCATGTATTCTCTCTGTGTGCTGTTTTAAACGTTCAGGATTATCAGATGAAAAGTTGCAGAGATCACAATAGACTGAATTATAAACAATTTTTTTTTTATTTTTAGATTAAATATGTTACTTATCTAAAACTGACAATTGGCCAAGGATCAAAAAATTAATATTTTAAACTAAGTATTGGTATAGTTACATAGTAGACCATAATTTAATGACACTCGTAGATTTCACAATTTCAGGGAGTTATCTAGGGACACAAAATATATGAACTAACGAAGATTAAGGACAGCACAGAGAATGCGTCTTGGGATGACATGCTGTTGTTCCCAGATGTAAATAATAGCTAAACATCCCATGGCGGATTCTCAGTAATGTCGATTTTTAATCAAATTTACTTAACTTTGTAAATCTTAACATATTTCGATCTTTATTCAAATGAATTACCAAGATTACTAACACTTAAGAGAACTAAGCATATGTATACATTTTCATAACCCCCCCCCCCCCCAAGTAGATTCAAAAACAAATATGTTAAATTAATTGTTTTGTTTTTCCTGCATTGCATAAAGAGCAAGGATGCGAACTGTTCTCGTGTTCTCTCAACTTTGCTTTGTCAGTAAACATACAGTAGCAGTCGTAACAGGGATAGCAGATAGGCGTCGCGGGCTTTCCTAATACAAACATAAATGAGTAAAGATATAATAAAATATAATTTTTAAGACTTTAAATAGTGGCTAACAGACTTTGTGGTGCGCCTTCAGTTGGGTTATTTTTGGGTCCTTTTTTGACTTTACTTTCTTTCGGGGTCAAAATTTGACATAAAATAATATTTTCACATGTTACCAAAATTATTTTTACAAAAATTTTCGTTTCTTACAAATTTTGACCCTGGCAAAGTTAAATGGAAAAAACGACCCAAAAATGATCCAAAACGAAGCAAGAACGAACGTGTTTCCATTTTTATAAATGTAAAGATATTGCAAAGTTGAATAAAAGCAAACTTAACATATTATTACAGTTCTCAAATCTTGGAAGTTAAATCATGTTTTTTAAACAATCCAAAACGATTAACAACACTAAAAAACTAAGGTATTCATAAAATCAAAATAAGGAACCTGGTTTTGAGGGCGTTGTCTTTTCATTTGGAACTTTGTTGGCATCAGATTCAAGACTTAGCTGGGATTTAATTTCTGAAACTGAAACAATTTTAAAGGAAGAGACCCGGGTTTTATCCTGAGGAGCAGTTTTGTCTGTAGTTTGGATAGAAATAGATAAACTTTTTCCTTCAAATTTATTTTTAGTGGAAAGTGTTGAATCTCTCCCATTTTCAGATAATTGACTGTTTGACTTGATCAATCGATCTTTACATTGATTGGAGTGGTAGAAATGGTAGTTGTGATCAACAGAAATATTCTTATCACAATCACACGGGTTCTCCACATCACCAACAGTCAATATTTTTGTTTTCAAGGGTTTCGTGGATTTCTCCGACAAATCATTATTCGCGGATTCCGTTGCCAGGAGTTGAAGCATGCTCGCATAGGTTTCAGGATCAACTTGATCTGAGCTCCCAGAACTGACATCATCATTAAGGGAAGGTTTAACTTTAATGTGATCATCGTGGTCCAAGTCAACATTGAGACTTTTGTGTCCAGGCAATCCTGCTCTAATTTCATGCTCAATTTCAACTAGAGACATTATTAAGGTTTAAATCATTTTTCATGATCTTCTTCCTTCTGAAAATGACAATTTAAGATAGATTGACTTTCGAATTGACGGAGTCAATTATATTCATATGGAGAAGGGTATATTTTCCTACGATAAATAAACCCCATCACCTAGTCCCCCAATCCCAACACACAAAAAAAACGTAATTTTCTGGACTAACTCACAAAATTTGTCATAACATATCAAGTATAAGTTGTTGAAAATATGTTAACGCTTAAAATAAAAACGTTAAAAATATTTGTTATCGAAGTTATTAGAATATATTAAACAATTATCGTGACAAAGCTCATTTGAAGATCAGAAGTAAAAAAAAATTATTCACGAGACTTTATTAAACATTTTTAATGTAATACGTACGTACGTGGTACTCATTAAACAATAAACTTAACATATATCATTTTAGAGCACTATAAAAACGTACTTGGGTCTGTCCTAGTATTAAGAAATTACCACGTACTTTATTTTTAGCGCTTGCTTTTTTACGAATTAACTTATTTAATATTTAAACCTTCTTCTAAATTATAAAAATTTCACCGGAAATTTTTCGGTAACACGCCAATCTGTACGCAATCAATTTAAACTTTATAATTTCGACTTTGGTCCCTTGGACAAAATAATGTTGTGCGTCAAAGCCGCGCTGCTTTCATTTTACGCAAGTAAAATAAACGCCAAGGAACAGGGATAAAATATTTTACAATAATTTGTCCCTTTTAAAATCTTGTATAAATTCAATTAAAAAATAAATGAAATAAATATTTTTAATAAACTTTAAATTTGTTGAGGCGTACACACAGTACACAGAGGCAGGTAGTTAGAGGGGTTCACCAGTTCCTTAGCACAATAAATATTTTATAGTTTTTTACTTTTCAGCCCTCTCTAACTGCGAAATGTTGTTTATTTTTGCAAGCTCTTAAAAGAGAACAGCACCATTTAGTGTAGGGAGTAAAGGAGTCTTTTATGGAAATTTGTGGTCCGGAAAGCCAATTTAATTAAGCTTTTTAGTTTCTATAAATAAAATATTGGGTTCGTCCTTGTATACGATTTTTGGACCACACCCCCTCCTATCAATTTTGTAAATGACCTAGATTTTAACTATTTTCATTGAAAAAATTTATTTTGTATTATTTTAGGGTTGGTTAAGTTATAGGTTAGGACAATTTCTGGACCGAGCGCTGCGACTAGGACAGGATAGAGGGCCGAGCGCTGCGGCCAGGACAGACCTTAAATTTCAACAATTATCAACAAAGAAGTATATATTTAGGATTTGGTTCTGGGCCGAGCGCTGCAGCTGATAGGATAGGGGACCGAGCGCTGCGGCTAGGAAAGTCTAGGGGCCGAGCGCCGGGGCCAGGACAGGCTAGGGGGCCTGGTTGTTCTTCATTTGTTGTCACGGAAAGTAATTCTAGGCCAGGTAACAACAACAAAAAATCAACCAACCAATTAATAAACCAATCAACCAAAAAATCAATCAACTAACCAAACAACCAAAAATCAATCAATCAAATAACTAAACGACCAAAAAACCAATCAATCAATCAACCAATTAATAAAAAAAAATAAAAAAATACAAAAATACATAGTGATCCAGATTTGCTCTGTTATTTTTTTAAATACATCTCTAATAATTTATTTCCAAATTACTCATATTCAAAACAAAGTTGTTTACAGGGTGTTCCTCAGAAGTACAACTATCCCCCCTGGAAACTTTTCGAAAATCACCCTGTTGCCGCTAAAATCAATCCACTTCTGTCCTACAGTCTAAAGGTATAGTAGAATTTTAAATTGTCAGTTTTGTTACCTTTGCTAGTAAAAAGGAGTCAAAGTAATAGATTAGTTTTTTCATTACTTTTAGTTTTTATAATTTTGTTTATATAGATACTAGGCTTTTAGGGCGCTTCGCGGCCATCTTCCATTTCAACTTTTAATTGTGGCTTTTTCTGTTAGCATCTTGTCTATGTACAGTATAAAACAAAAAACAAAAAAAAGTTTGCGGATTTCATAATATTTTTTCGCGCATTTTCAAAATCTTACAAAATAAAAATTTTTGATCATTCATAAACCTTTCCTGGGGTCACGTGAGGTCCCACACAAAATTTGGGCCCGATCGGTTCAGCCGTTCTTGACGTTTATTGTATACAAACAAACAGACAGACAGATAGTCAAGCTAAATTTATATATTGATATATTTTTAGGTTCAGTCCGGCCATATTCCGAAATCAGATGAATTCAGGAACGAGCAATTTTATTGATATTGTTATGAAGACTAGGGTTATATAATTTCATATAATACTAACTGAGGGGCCAGGTGTTGCCCGTTAAAAAAAAAAGTTAAAAAAATGTCGAATTTTTTATAGCCTATAACATTCCATGGCCACCCCTGAGTGTCCACAAACAATTTCAGACTAATCGGTCCAGCCGTTTGGCCTGCTATAGACAAAATATATTTATATACGATTGTCTTGTTTTATTATATAGATTCCCACTCCCATTTAAAGGGCGATGGCATTTTTAAAACCTTTTTTTATTTAAAATAAAACTAAAAAATTTACAATGAAAAGGTATTATAAACCTAATTTGATAAGAAAATTGTTTTTATTTAGCGAATTCATTCTCTCCAACTCTAGCTTAGCAATTTCAGGTAAATATTAAAAAAATATATATTTTAAAAATCTATGTTTATTGCAGTGCTTAGGATCCGGATCCGTTGGATCCGCAAGATTTTGACTTCCTGGATCCGGATCAGCAAAAATATGCGGATCCACGGATCTGGACCCAAAGGGAATTTTATCAACAAAAAACTGTAGAAAAAAATTTACTCTCAAACCCAAATCTGAACTATTGAAAAAATAGAGATTATAAAAATTTCCTGATTTGTTCATCAAGTTTTATTATAAAAATAAGACTAAAAGTTTAAAAATTCTGCTTTGCTTAAAAAAATCAGAACATTTTATGGAAATAACCTGGATCCGACTGGTGGAACCGGATCCATTTTTTTCCAGTGAGGATCCAGGACCCGGATCCGCATCAATATTAAATGGATCCTAAGCACTGGATTATTGTTTAATCACGCAATATTTTCACATCAGTTTTCATTAAAGGAACCGTAGGCGTGGTTTCAAGTGACCCTCTAATTATAAAGCGGTAATTAAATACAATATGCACAGTGTACACTAGACAATGGCATCACCCTTGAGTTTCCCAGCACTGAATTTTCAAATATGAACAGGGGGCGAATACAGGGGGGGGCAGAACCTTCGCCCCCCCCCTGATGGATTCAGGAGGGGGGCGTAGACCCCCCCTGAGATTTTAGAATAGCTCCTCAATCGCATTTTCAGATTTCAATTCTTTATGATTCCTTAAGGGAACGAAAACCTAGTGCAAAACAGGAAAAATATCTATCTTAACAAAAAAATTTTGTTCCTTAATCTGGATTTTTGTTCCGAAATATATTTGCACACCCCTCACTTAAATCCTGTATCCGCCCCTGAATATGAAAATAAGGATTTCTCATCGATCATACAATGGTTTTTATCGTACCGTTGTTACTCGGTTAATGGAGGTCCACTTGAAATTACTTCTACAGTCCCTTAAAATTACAAATTGACAAAATTTAGCATAAAAATAATTGAAAATTTGTCAAGGTTTGCTCCAGTATTATCTTTCTTCTGTTGGAATAGAGTCCACCATTGTATTTGGTATTCTACAATGGGATCCTGAGGTACTCATTTAGTAACATATAATGATTTCATCCGCTCTTTAATGTTTATGATTTTTTTGTGTTTTCAAATATTCCAAGTAAGTAAGTGCTAAGAAAGTTTGCATTATGCACGAATTTGACTCTTGACAGGAGTATTTTTTTAAAATGTTCATTCAGGCCTTATGGCTTTATCAAATTTTGCAAAGCATAGTAAAAGCTGATTTTGAAGATTAGATATTTATAATATGATAAAGGATAAGACGCCCAAAATTAGTGATGCCATATTCTGCAAAAGTTCACATGAAATATAAAATCAATATTTTATAAATTAAAAAAAATCTGACATTTTTAGGCCAGATCTGATGCTGATGATTTTGAGGGCACCCCTCATATTTGGCTTCAGGTATTTTATAATATTACGATTTAGATGTAAAAAAGTGCCCTTTTTATTTTTTTTTTGCACATCTTCACTAGTCTATCCATAATCCATATACACTGGGCTTGTCTGTCTATTCGTTTGTTTGAATCCAATAAACGTCAAAATCCCTGAACCGATTGGGTCCAAATTTTGTGTGGAACCTCGTGTGATCTTAGGAAAGGGTTATGAATGATCGAATTTTCAAAAATTTGCTTCTTACAAAATTTGATTTTTGAAATTTTGTAAAATCCAAGAATTTTTTTTATATAAAATCCGGGAAATTTTTATTTTTTTTTATTTTACAATGTATACAAAAAGACCATGTTCTTAAAAGCCTAGTATATATATACTTTGCTTGTCTGTCTATCTGTTAGTTTTTCCGTTAGTATCCAATAAACGTCTTAACGACTGAACCGATCGGGCCAAAATTTTGTGGGGGGGGGGACCTCACATGACCCCAGGGAAGGTTTATGGATGCACAAAATTAAAAAAAATTTTATCCAAATGATCGTTGTATAGGTTGACGGAGTTCCAATCGACAACGCTCACGTCGCATTTCCACCGAATGCCGACAATTTAGGAGAGATTTAAAACTAGAATGAAATATGTTAACGTCTTTTTTAGCTCGATTTTTTTTATATACATTGTAAATCTGACCTGGCTTAACCACAGAACAGTTATTCTCTTTGGGTTTAACGTATTATTTCCTGACGTACTATCGAAGACATCAGTTTTAAGATACGTACAATAAATGATGATTCAGTTTTGAAAGTCCAGAATTACCGTTTTTTTTTTTTGAAAATAATGTTTAGTTCACGTTTTAAACTTTAGAGTATTTTTTTGAATGTAAGAAGATGAATTCGTATTTAGCTGAGAATCCTCTCCAGGTATTTATCTACATTTTTATATAATTGATTATATTATGGGTGAAACTTGCAGGGGCTTTTTTTTGAATAAAAATGATCAAATCCACCTTGCACCACTTCTAAAGTTTTCTTTGATACATTTAAAGAAGATTTGGGATTTTTTTCCTCAGATTTTTCATAATCTTTCAGGTTCATGCTTTTTTGTGTAAATTAAATCATTAATATTGTAAGCCAGAAAAATAATTTCGCCAAAATGATTCAAAGCAAATCCCGTGGGTACTTACTGAATAAGTTTTCATTTTTTTTTCATTGTTTTATAATTGTATAATTGTCAAGTTTTGCTGGTGAAAAAAGGATTTGACATATTCGATGAATTAGTTTAATTATATACGTAATAATACTCTTTTATATTAACTGAATTTATTTTTTGGCATCTTGCATGTAGATATTTTTTTGTCAAATATGTTCTATTGGGTTATTTGTTAATTTCCTTGAAGTATTAGTTTAACCAACTCTTAATTACTTCATTAATTGTTGCTATTTTTTAAGTTGATTGATTTATAATTTGAATAATTTTAACAGTTTTTGGTATTGTTTAGTCCAAAATGAAACTGTTCTTGGGACAAGATAGTGATGAAGATTCAAAGGTGAGTATTTAATACAAGGGTGTGTAATGCAATTCAAAAATAGCGCTATATAATATATATTTAAAACTAATATATATGATAATATTTTTAAGGCGGTTTTATTTTCAAATTATGGCGAAAGATCTATTTAGTTTCAGGAAATCAAATGACTTTTAATTCTGGGATATTGGCGTAACAATCTTGAGAATAACATTTGTTAAATTCTTGTCGAATTTAGGTAGAAAATAGTTCTCAAGAGGCCAAAGAATGGAGGTTTTTAGGGTGAATCATAAAAATCAGTTGCGTTAACACTCCAGGCTGCAATCCTGAAAGCAGTCTTGGGATTCCATATTAAGTTCCTTGATTTGATCAAGTTTAACCCAAGACTTCGGAGAAGGAGAAAGAATGTAGCTCTTCAAACCTGTTCCTGTATATTTCATATCTATTTATTTATTTTTACTATTACTTAGATTTAGTTATCATAGTATAAGTTTCATCGAAAACATGTCAAGACGACATCTTATATATTCTTTTGATGTATTGAAAGTTCTGAGTTAAAGTGTACTCCCCCCTTGTGCTTTTACACTGAGATTTAACTAGTTTTATCAAAATTTCCTCTTTTAGGAAATCCTTCGTCATAATCTACGAGTTCTTCAAACTTATTCTTTTCCAGGTAAGGAAGAATTTCTAAGAAAAGTTATAATATTTGGATACTGAATTTTTATCAATAGTAAAAAACTTTCAATATAAAGTCCTTTTTTGTTCCTAGGCCATGTAGAGAAATATCTTGTCGTCTCGTTGAAAAATCCAGGTATTCGAATTTTTCTTCTTTCTTCTATCTAGAATTGAACTCTGTACTGTGTATTTACCACTCTCTAATCAATCTTCTATCTAGCATTGAACTCTGGACTGTGAATTTACCACTCTCTAATCAATCTTCTATCTAGTATTGAACTCTGTACTGCATATTTACCACTCTCTAATCAATCTTCTATCTAGAATTGAACACTGTAGAACCCTGTATTGCGTATTTACCACTCACTAATCAATCTTCTATCTAGAATTGAACCCTGTATTGCGTAATTACCACTCTCTAATCAATCTTCTATCTAGAATTGAACTCTGTACTGTGTATTTACCACTCTAATATTTCTTCTATCTAGAATTGAACCCTGTACTGTATTTACCATTCTCTAATCAATCTTCTATCTAGAATTGAACCCTGGATTGCGTATTTACCACTCTCTAATCTATCTTCTATCTAGAATTGAACCCTGGATTGCGTATTTACCACTCTCTAATCAATCTTCTATCTAGAATTGAACTCTGTACTGAACTCTGTACTGTGTATTTACCACTCTCTAATCTTTCTTCTATCTAGAATTGAACCCTGTACTGTGTATTTACCACTCTCTAATCTATCTTCTATCTAGAATTGAACCCTGGATTGCGTATTTACCACTCTCTAATCTATCTTCTATCTAGAATTGAACCATGGATTGCGTTATTTACCACTCTCTAATCTATCTTCTATCTGTACTGCGTATTTACCACTCTCTAATCAATCTTCTATCTAGAATTGAACCCTGGATTGCATATTTACCACTCTCTAATCAATCTTCTATCTAGAATTGAACCCTGTATTGCATAATTACCACTCTCTAATCAATCTTCTATCTTGAATTCAACCCTGTACTGTGTATTTACCACTCTCTAATCAATCTTCTATCTAGAATTGAACTCTGTACTGTGTATTTACCACTCTCTAATCAATCTTCTATCTAGAATTGAACTCTGTACTGTGTATTTACCACTCTCTAATCAATCTTCTACCCTGTACTGCATATTTACCACTCTCTAATCAATCTTCTATCTAGAATTGAACTCTGTACTGCGTATGTACCACTCTCTAATCAATCTTCTATCTAGTTTTGAACCCTGTACTGTAATTACCACTCTCTAATCAATCTTCTTTCTAGAATTGAACCCTGTACTGCGTATTTACCACTCTCTAATCAATCTTCTATCTAGAATTGAACCCTGTACTGTGTAATAATTGAACCCTGTACTGTGTATGTACCACTCTCTAATCAATCTTCTATCTAGAATTGAACCCTGTACTGCGTATGTACCACTCTCTAATCAATCTTCTATCTAGAATTGAACCCTGTACTACGTATTTACCACTCTCTAATCTATCTTCTATCTAGAATTGAACCCTGGATTGCGTATTTACCACTCTCTAATCAATCTTCTATCTAGAATTGAACCCTGAACTGCTGCGTATTTACCACTCTCTAATCAATCTTCTATCTAGGATTGAACTCTGTACTGCGTATGTACCACTCTCTAATCTATCTTCTATCTAGAATTGAACCCTGTACTACGTATTTACCACTCTCCAATCAATCTTCTATCTAGTCTTCTATCTAGAATTGAACCCTGTATTGCGTAATTACCACTCTCTAATCAATCTTCTATCTCAATCTTCTATCTAGGATTGAACTCTGTACTGCGTATGTACCACTCTCTAATCAATCTTCTATCTAGAATTGAACCCTGGATTGCGTATTTACCACTCTAATCTTTCTTCTATCTAGAATTGAACCCTGTACTACGTATTTACCACTCTCTAATCTATCTTCTATCTTGTATTAAACTCTGTACTGCGTATTTACCACTCTCTAATCAATCTTCTATCTAGAATTGAACCCTGGATTGCGTATTTACCACTCTCTAATGATTGAATTTCTAAAGAATAATTTTTCTGTTTCTCCGACTAGTCTAGAGGAAAAATTAGCTAAGGTTAATTTTTTTTAGTTAGTTTTAAAATCATATGAAATGTTTTTTAAATCCTATGTAATGTTTGTAATTTAAAAATCGATTTGTTTTCTGTGATAATGAATAATTCAGCCATAAAACATGACATAGTCAATAAATATTTAGATCTTTAAAAAAATTTTAGGCAAAATCTAAATTTTTTTAAGTTTAAGGAATTCAAAAATGTTTGAAGGTTTATTAAAGAATAAGCTGAATCGACAAATTGAGTTTAACTCTTCACAGAGTTCATAATCGTTTTATTTAAAAAAACTTCGGATTTACTGATGAAATATATCACTTACATTTTCGCTAGGAGAGAATATACCCATTCCGTCAAATTTTAGACAATTTTGCTTTAGATCTTTTCGGTAAAGGAAACTTTAATTATCATTATCTTATTTTTATTTTATTATATTTATTGCAGTTGTTGTTATGATAATTGTTTATTTTTTATTTTTATTATTGTTATTATCTCTTTTATAAAGCTTTTTGCTCACATATGTTCAAGTTAGTTAAAACTGGTTAAACGACTGGACCAAATTGGCTTAACTTTTTTGAGTGAACTTTTTTAATTCCACGGGCAACGCCGGGTACTCAAGCAAGTTGTTATTGTAATTATTGTATTACTATAATATTTTTGTTTGTTAAGAAATGCTGGGCCTGTAATAAGATATTTGAAGACCCCGAACTGCTGAAAACCTGCACAGATTGCAAGGTATAAAAATGTCGTCCTCTATATTTTCAATATTTGTAGTAAATTCTAGAGATTGTGTATCTTTCGACCTACACTAATCCGCTATACTACACTTCTGACCTACTCGCACGTGGTTTTACAGTTACTAGTTTAACATTGGCATAGAAACTTTCTTTAACTAACCTTACTAGGAAATAATACAAAATAAACCGCTGTCGTAGGTCGGATATTGTAGTATATCGGAAAGTTAGTTGGTCAGAAGTTCAGAAGGGGCCGGGGGGACGATCTAAAAAAATCATTCTATATTCTTGACTCTTTAATTTTGATCTTTTTTAGATCGCGAAGTATTGTAACAGAGATTGCCAGCGACAGGAGTGGAAGGTGCATCGACTACTGCATCAGGTATTGACCTTGGCATGTAATCTTGAGTAGGGAAGTGTACCCGGATCAAATATTATTTTTTAATAAACATTGTTCCAAAAATCACAATTTTATTTGTTCTGTAAAGACTAATTAATGTGTGCTATTTCTATTGAAACATTATTTTTTTGATGTTGTGTGAGAGAATAATGATGAAATGAATTAATCGAGATAAGTTTTTCAAAAATGACAGTTTTGTTTACTTTCGAAAAGGGTTATTTTACCAAGTGGCTGTTTTGGGTCTTTTTGTTGAGTTCTGATTAAAAGATTGAGACATGAGTGATTATTAAATATTCATGTTAAGTTGTTTACAACATTTATTTTTGCTTTTTTATATTTGTTCATGTTTTTTAGTTTTCTTTTTTTGTAACTGAAATATAATATAAGCTGACAAGCTTTCTCTAAATAATTTTAATAATTCAGGAGTTGGAGCACACAAGACGCCTGCTGAAAGAAGAGGAGAGTGAAATAGAGAAGGAGGAAAAGGAGAAGGAAAAAGTTAAACAAATGCTTCAAACTAGATGATAAACACAAAAAAGGACGAAAACGACGAAAACGACAAAAGGACGAAAATGACGGAAAGGGAAAAAGGACTTGCAGGAAGAAAAGGACGATTAAGACGAAAATGACGAGAAAGACAAGAATACTCTTTCTATGATCGAATTCTGATATATATAAAAGTATTAAAAAAAACCTGTGATATGTGTAAACATTTTGCTCAAAAATTCGAAAAAATTGCAAATATTCAACTTTGCTTTTTTATAGTTTTGAAATCCAATGTTACCATTTTTAGTATTTTTGTTACTATATTGTTAACAACTTCTTTGTACAATGTATATTATCATCAGAATCTCAATTAGAAATGAAATTCAAAAATGTATTTTTTTATTTAAGAATTATGGCACATTCATCATATCAGTTAATTTGTTATCTATAATGTCTACTCTCAAGAGAGATAAAGATCAAAATGCTCATTATTTATTTTTGAACCAGAAATATTGAAATGTTCTAGCATAATATATAAAAAGTATACTCTTTCAGAGAATGGAGGACAATGTTAGTGAGGATTCTGAAGTGAAATCCGAGGATGATGAGAGGCTGAACCTGAAGGTGAAGCCCGACCTCATGATAAAGGAGGAGTTGGAGGATGACGGGGAGGATGACGAGGATGGGGGGAATGAGATGGCTCTGTTGAATTTTGAAGTAATTATGGAAGGTGAATGAAAAACTATTTTTAATTGTTTTTAATAAGGTATTGAACTTTAACTTATAACCAACATTTAATTAGATTATCTTATATATATATATATATATATATATATATATATATATTATACAATGCTTTTTTAATCTGAGACAAAAAAGTAAATTATTGATGTCAATGTAACAGAGCCGTACACAGAGTGGGGCTATGGGCACATGGGGGCTCAGCCCCCCCCCCCCTCCTTAACTAACTAGTAAAAATAGTGGGGGCTACGGGTTTTTAGCTCCAATCCCCTCTGTGTACACCCCTGCACTGTAACATGTAAATTGTAGAGAAAAAAATTGTTGTGAATACTTTGTCTCTTATTTAGGCGTTGAGAAACTTATAAAAGAAGAAACACCGGACATACAGGATTATAAATGTGATCAGTGTGACTACTTTGCATCCGGCTTGTACAATATGAAGAGACACAAGAGCAGTAAACACGTTCCTCGAGATCATAAATGTGATCAGTGTGACTACCACGCGAAAAGTGTTGTATCACTGAAGAGACACGTGGCTTACAAGCATTCAAAGATTAAGGAAACCACTTGTACTGTTTGCAACCTCGCGGTTCCATCCAACATGGCGCTCTTCAAACACATGAAAAATAAACATGGCGGTATGAAACATCCTTGTGACAAGTGCGACTATATTGGCGCCAATTCTATGACCTTAAAGAAGCATCAGGCCCGGCGACATACTGGGGAACAGTTTAATTGTGAAGATTGCGTGTTTTCTACTAATACTGCCAGAGATCTAGACAAACATAAGGATAAAATGCACCCGGTGGATTCTTGCACCTGTGATGAATGTGAGTTTGTAGGTCCAAACCGGATTGCTTTGAGAGATCACAAGAAAAGTAAACACGCGGGATTTCTCTGTGATCAATGTAGTTTTTCCGGAGCTTCAGAAAGTGGGTTGAGATATCATAAGGAGATTGTTCACGAAGGAAAACGGTTTCCTTGTGATCAGTGTGAGTATACAGGGTGTTCTAAAGGTATGCTGAAACATCACAAGGAAGCAACACATCAAGGCATTAGGTATCTGTGTGATCAATGTTACTTTTCTACAACGTCTACGGAGTATTTAAAGAAGCACAAGCTGAGTAGACACGAAGGAGTGAGGTATCCCTGTGATCAATGTGATTATATTGGAGCTCTTCATAGCAATCTAAGAGCACACAAGGCAGTTCGCCACGGGGACAAGAATGCTAAATTTCTGTGCGATCAGTGCGAATTTTTTGCTCTCAGCAAAAGTAACTTACTCAACCATAAACGGAGAAAGCACGTAGATATAGTGTATAACTGCACGTATTGTGATTATAATACTACTAGGAAAGAGTTTTTAAAAAGACACTCTGAGGCTAAACATGAAGGTATTAGATATCCCTGTGATCAATGTGATTACGAAGCAACCCAGGCAGGGAACTTGAAAACACACAAGCTTAATAAACATAAATAGATGAATAGAATCGGTGGGCAGCTTAGTTCTTGTTTTAAAGAATGTAACACTCTAACCCTACTCATCTCTTCAGATAAGCTGAAAAGCTTTTTTTTATGTTGATGTTGGATAGTAAAGATATCTCGCTGTGATCTATGGTTTTTAGAGACTATCCCCGATTAACAACGGTACTCTTGTAACCTGAGACCGATCAAGGAGGGCAGACTTTTCCTTTCTTGTTGAACATAATTGCAAGTGGTTTTGTATTTATGGAATATTGATATTTACTTTCTTTAAGTTGCTGATTTCAAATATTTACACTCAAATTATTGATAACCACGGTTGAAACAGAACAATGAATGTGACGTTATCCGCGTTGAGTTCACACAGTACGCTAGCGTAATATCCTTTTTTACTGCTTCTCACTCAACATTTAAATGTATGGTGGTTGAACTGAGTACCGTTGTGAATTGGGGACACCCCCTGCAAATGAAAAGTCACTTAACATTACTCTTACAGTCCTTTAAATAATTTGATTTTAACCTGTTACCATTATTTACATATTGTACGATGTTAGATCATACAATGTACATCGTACCCCCAGACTGAAAATTAATCTCAGCGATTCTCTTGTTTCATTGTAAATTGACATGTAACTGTCTAAACAGGAGAAAATTATATTTGTTCTCAATTTTCTAAATCAATTAGTTATTTTCTGACTATAATATTCTCTTATTTATATCTTTATTAACTTATTTATCTAAAGAATCTTATTTACGAACTACATAACGCAGAGATTATGTGTTGACACTGTTGCGACTAAATGTTGAAAGCCATAAATTATAAATTATGTGGATTGTGGACATTAAAATTGTTAAAACTCCCACCATCGCTGTGTTTGTTGGTTATTTGTTTGATTAAATTAATGTTGTTAATGACCAGTGAAGGTATAAAAATCAGAATTGTATGTATATTTTTCTCAAAATCAAGTATGAAATAGTTTTCTGTAACATTTAAAAAAAATGTTTAAATTAAAATTTGTGTATTCGACATCTTTTAAAACTTATTACAGTCCACTTTGCATTAATTGTGATTATTCTTGACCATTAGACCAAACTTTCCCTGTTTAAATGTTATAAAATGAGTTGTAAATTTTAAACTATTATGCTAACTATTAATTTAACCTGTTTTTCAGAAAAATGGTTGAATTAAACAAAACTCGAGATTTATAGTACATTAGTACAGGGTCTGAATATAGTTCAGGGGTTAACCTTCTTACTTTAAATAAGTTTCACTTTAAATCTGCACTGGGCCTGTTTTGAAAGCAAGGAAATTTCGATTGACGCGTTAGGGGGAAAAATAAAAAATTAAACTTGATCTAGCCACTTTTTATCTCTTCTTTATATCGGTTCCTGAAAACTCATAATATTATTCCCATTATTGTAATTAATCTTTGATATTTCTGTCATATGTTGAGGGGGGAGGGGGGGGGGGGGTTTTTTTCCAAATTTAAACCCTTGCTCAAAGTTTAAATCAAAATTGTCCATGCAAGGTTTTCAAGTTTATCATATTTGTTTTTAAACTATTCCAATTTTTTCTTCTTAATATCATTTTTCATTTTCTGGTTTTTAAGTTTTTAAATAATTTTTAAAATTTCAGAAGATGGAAAACGTTTACGCGGATTCCTCGTTATCAGATGATAGGGTGGAGAACTGTACTGTGAAGGTAATTACATAGGATTTGGAAAACATTTTGGTTTTTTATCAAGTCATTTATTTTTCCCATTATCATTTTAACGACAAAAATTCTGAAATTGTCATAATTGACTATTGAGAAGATAAGTGGGAACTATTTTTCAATTATGTACACACCCCTCTTGCTTAAAACTTTAATTTGATATTTAAATTCGGCCTTTTTCTTCTTTTTTCTTTGCAGTACTTTTTCCGATTATCCACTTCGTTAATAGTTCGTCTATGTTTCAATAATCTTTTTCAATTGTAGAAGATGGAACACGTTTTCGCAGATTCCTCATTTCAAGATGACAAGCTGATGAATCGTACTGTAAAGGTATAAAAATAAGATTTTGCGATGTTTTTTTACCTTGTTTTGGTTTTGGTTCTCTATAAAGCTTGTCCCCCCCCCTTCATTTTTAAAATTTAGCGGGATAAACGGGAAAATGATTATTAGAAGGGTAGGGGGAATACTTTTGAATAATATTCATAAAAGTATATAGTATTTATGTAAACCACATCAATTATTTCCCATCTATGGGTTGCCAAGTTAAATATTTCTTTTGTTGACAAAACTAATTATTTTCTTTTTTAATATATTTTCCTATTTTCTCTTCTCTATGTTTCTGCTTTTAAATTTTTGTATTCAAGAAGATGGAAAACGCTTTCGCGGATTCGTCAGTCCAAGACAATAAGTTGGAGAACTTTACTGTTAAGGTAAATATATAGGAGTTTGAAAACATTTTATTTAATTTGGTTGCACTAAATATCCTCTTTTCCATTTTAGTGACATAAACCTTTAAATTGTCATACTTGATTATTGAGAAGGGAAGTGGCATCTATTTTTTTTATAGTGTACACAGTACACAGTACACACCCCTGCTTAAAGCTTTAATTTTATATTTATTTTTTGCCTTTATCTTTAGAAGTACCTTTAATCATTTACTATTCCGCATTATCTCCTTCTTTGATAGCTTGTCTGTATTTCATAAATCTTTTAAAATTTCAGAAGATTGAAAACGCTTTCGCGGATTCCTCGTTCCAAGATGACAAGTTGGAGAACTGTACTGTTAAGGCAAATAAATAGGATTATGGCAAAATTTTTAATTTATTTTGGTTTAAGTTCACTAAAATAAGATTTATTTTCCCATTTTTACAATCATAGCGACATAAAACATTTCAACTGTCCTAATTTTAAGGGAAATGATTGATAGGAAGGGAAAAGGGAATGATTTTTCCAATTTAGTATACACTAGTATATGCTCCTGGTGAAAGCTTGAATATTTATATTTAAGTAAACTATTCTTATCTCTTGTGGTTCCAAGTCTTCATTTTTTCCTGTTGACCATTTTTTTTTACTTCCTTCTCTAATTTAAAATTTTGCATTTTCTTATTTACTAATTTTTTTTTCACTATTAATCCTTTTTTATTTTAGAAGATGGAAAAAGTTTTGGCGGATTCCTCGTTCCAAGATGAGGAGGTTGAGAAGTGTACTGTGGAGGTGAAGCCGGACCTGATCATCAAGGAGGAGAGGATGGATGATGAGGAGGAGGGAGACATGGGTTACATGGGAGGCCTAGCGAACCTGGATAACGAGGAGGGAAAGGAGATGGCTCGGATGAATTTTGAAGTAATCATGGAAGGTTAGTTATCAATACACAAATATTTTTCCTAGAAAAAATAGATAATTTCTTTACTTTACTTTTTACCTATTTTGTTTCTATCAAAGTTTTTTTCTTAATCCAAAGTGAAATTTTCGTAGATTTAATATTTCCATTTTCTTAACTTACACAATATGAAATGAATTGATCGATATGGGCCATTTAACGAAATAATTTATCCATTAAAAAATTTGCTCCTTTAAAGATGAATTATTAAGGTGTTGAGAAGCTTATAAAAGATGAAACACCAGACGTTATCGAGTACACATGTGACGAGTGCGAGTATTCCGCAAACGGATTATATAATTTGAAACGACACAAACAAAGTCATCATGGATCTCTGGAGTTTGAATGCAACGAGTGCGGATATTTAGCTAAAAATGCTATTTCTTTGAAGGTACACAAGACTTTTAAGCATAAAGGTGAAAAAGGATTTAAATGTCCCGTCTGTGACTATGTAGTCGATTCGCGTAGCGCTTTAAACCTTCACAGGAAAACAAATCATGGTGGTGTACAGCTTCCTTGTGATAAATGTGAGTATGTAGCTCCCAGTCCTAAAGCTTTAAGAAACCACAAAAAGAAAAAGCACATTGGTATTCAGTTTACATGCGACGAATGTGTATTTGCCACCAACACCGCCAGAAATTTAGACAAACATAAAGATGAAAAACATCCGGTTGAATCTTGTTCCTGTGAGTATTGTGACTTTGTAGCGTTGACTAGGATAGCTTTGAGAGATCACGGAAGAAGTAAACATTCAGGGCATTTGTGCGATCAATGCAGCTACTCAGGCGCATCTGAGAGCGGACTCAGAAACCATAAAGAAGTGGTTCACGAAGGAAAACGATTTCCCTGTGATCAGTGTGACTATACAGGGTGTTCTAAAAGTATGTTAAAACATCACAAAGAAGCCACGCATCAGGGTATTCGGTATCTGTGTGATCAATGCTTCTTCTCCACAACCTCAACTAAATATTTAGAACAACACAAGTTGAGTAGACACGAAGGAGTGAGGTATCCCTGTGATCAATGTGATTATATTGGAGCTCTAAATAGTAATCTAAGAGCACACAAGGCAGTTCGTCACGGAGATAAAGATGCTAAATTTCTATGCGATCAGTGTGAATTTGTAGCTACAAGTAAGAGCAACCTTGGAACCCATAAACGAAGGAAACATGTCGGAATAGTTTATCATTGTGAAAGTTGTGAATATTCCTCACTCAGAAAAGATTTTCTAAAAAGACACAGAGAAGCCAAACATGAGGGAATTAGATATCCTTGCGATCAGTGTGATTACGAGGCAACCCAGGCGGGTAACTTGAAAACGCACAAACTAAACAAACATAAATAACTCTCCAACTCCTGTATATAAGTCGAAAATCCTGAAATGCAATCAGACTACAGTCAATTATTCTCAGTTAAGATGTACATTCTATTATATTGTACGATAGAACTTAATCTAAGAATACTGTGTTTAAAGTCTAGATGTATAATTTTGACTCGAAGTCTTCCTTAATTGACTTCAATGGATGTACTAGGATATCAAGATATATCCTACGAATCCTGCTATTATACCACTTATAGTGTACATTGTACAAGTTGACAATTTTAACCAATTCAGATTTTATGCAGTTGCATAATATACACAAAAATCAGAGCCGTGAAACTTGCAGAAAACATAATTTTGCTTATTGGACATGTAAATGTAATTACATTAAAAAGACGCAGCTAGAATTTAAAAGGAATAGTTGACAACTTTTCTGTTGTTAAAACCTTTTTATTCATGAACTAACTATAAATTTTGTCTGACAAATATCGTTATTGTAAATAGACAAAAACTAAGGATTTGAATTTCCTAACTTACCCCCCCCCCCACACACACACACTTAGCTTTTAATTGTATATGCTTGAGCTTAATTATATCAATTGATAATATATGTATAATGTAATATGTGATAAATGAATGGTATTTAACGTTTACTATGTAAACTCGTGCACAATTTAATCATTACATAATTCCGGGATTTTACTCTCCTTTTAAAATCATGTTTTTCATGAAGAAGTTCTTTGCAAAAAAATTAGTTTGGGTGGACAAATACATTTTTAAGGTAATTAGTTTTTTAGCTTCAGGTCCCTTTGTTCCTCAACGTTTATAAAATTGTACGTCCCCTGAAAGGAAGGTTAATTAAGGAATACACTTAAAAATGATAAATATTTATTAATGCGACCGAAAGCCATGTTTATTTACCGATCTCGGCTGAAAATTAACATGAAATTTTGTGATAATTTGTTCTTATAATTGTGCAAATCTTAAATTTCAAATTATATAATTAGTAGACAATAATCTAACGTTGCTTTACTCCATTAATATCTTTTAATTAAGTTTATAAAAGCAATGAACATTATCTTGTGATTCTGTATTTTCTCCAGTTTGTTTCCATGTTGTTACATGTTATTTTATTTCAATGATATATGTAATATATGTAATATATTTAGAACAAAATGGAGGATTCTATAAAGTCAAAAACAGGGATATATATTTATCTTTTATTAATTAATTCCGCCTCACTAATAATCTTTTATCATTGTGTTCAGAAAATAAGTTCTTTTTCTTAAAAATTATATCCTGGAATGGGATTTATTGAACAAGTAAAGTTAAAATCAGTAATTGTTGAATATGAAGACGACATAAAATCAATCTTTAAAGGAACGTTATGCGTAATTTCAAGTGAACTTTGATTTAAAGAGGAACATCCCCCATTTACAACGGTACCATTGAAACCTTTGACTAACCTAGGATGGTCAACTTCTCCTTGTTTATCTATATATACGCTTGTATTTGTTAACAATTTGTTGGTAGTCTATTTTCTAATTTTGAATATTGATATTTAATTTCCAGAAGTAGCAGAATATAAATATTCACATTCGAATTATAGAAAACTGCGTTTGAAACAGAATATTAACACTGTGGGTTTTCCTGTTTCCAGGAATGAATGTGTCCTCCGCGTACACTACTTTTTTCGGCTTTTTACAAACATTTAAAAGACGTATACACTGACTTCAATGTTCTTTATGGTCAGTCAAAGGTTGAAGGGTACCGTTGTGAATCGGGATTGGCCCTCTTTACATGGAAGGTCACTTGAAATTATGCTTACAGTTGTATTAAAGCCAATCGTTTTACTAATATAGCTCTTAACTCCCAAGCTCTCCAGAAGAAATAGTGCGGCAGTGCTTTCTTAGGAATGAATAGCATTAACAAAAATAAAGCTTAAGAGTGGATTAGGACAAAAATGAAAAGTTTCCACAGTGGATATTCGGATTAAGTAGTTGGGATTAAAGTTTATCCATTCTAAAGTTCCCAGCTCATGTCATCATATACTGTTAAAAAAATTGATTTCTACAATTTCTTAAAAATTGATTTGCTCAAAATTCCCTAGGTGGCATTTTCTGAAAATTGAGAATATAACTAAGTAGCCTGAGCTGAAAACTTTAGAATGAAATATCCAGATATCCGATCGGTTAACTTTTCTGGAGTTTAAATTCATGTGGAGAACAAGCAATATTTAAACTGGATATTAAGAAACTCTCCTTAATCCTGATATCCACCATTCTAAAGTTTTCAGCTCTGCATATAAACATAATCCAAAGAAAAAGTTTAAGTGTTTTGACTTGAAACCTGATGGTCCATTTTCAGCATTGTGTATCATGGGTTTTCCTGTTTCTTGGAATAAATGTGTCCTCCGCGTACACTACTTTTTTGGGCTTTTTACAAACATTTAAAAGACGTATACACTGAGTTCAATGTTCATTTTGTTCAGTCAAAGGTTGAAGGGTACCTTTGTGAATCGGAGTTGGCCCTCTTTACATGGAAGGTCACTTGAAATTATGCTTACAGTTTTATTAAAGCCAATCGTTTTACTAATATAGCTCTTAACTCCCAAGCTCTCCAGAAGAAATAGTGCGGCAGTGCTTTCTTAGGAATGAATAGCATTAACAAAAATAAAGCTTTGTTGTTTAGGACTTCTTAATATCGGTCTTTTATAAAAGTTATCTTCTTATTCCACAGTTTCCTGGTTTTCATCTTATAATTCTGGTTAATAAAATGGTATATTTATATTATTAAAAATAAACCGTTTATAGCTTTTCATCAATCCAGAGATAAAACTGCTAAACGACACAATTTCTGGGATTTAGACCATTTTCGGTATCAATTAATGCTTTGAGAAAACCAATAAACTTGAAGTTGTATCTTAATTCTCTTGAAGTTATTTCATAAATCTCTTATTTCTTAATTCTCCTGAATTTGTTTTTTAATTCCCTTGAAGTTGTTTCTTAATCCTCTTTAAGTTGTTTCTTAATTCTCATGATTTTGTTTCTTAACTCTCTTGAAGTTGTTTCTTAATTCTCTTGAAGTTGCATCCTAACTCTCTTGCAGTAGTATCTTAATTCTCATGATTTTGTTTCTTAATTCTCTTGAAGTTGTTTCTTAATTCCCTTGCAGTTGTATCTTAATTCTCTTGAAGTTTTTTCTTAATTCTCTTGAAGTTGTTAATTAATTCCCTTGCAGTTGTATCTTAACTCTCTTGAACTTTTTTCTTAATTTCCTTGCAGTTGTTTCTAAATTCAACTGAAGTTGTTTCTTAATTCACATGAAGTTGTTTCTTATTTCTCTTGAAAATGTTTCTTAATTCTCATGAAGTTGTTTCTTATTTCTTATGAAGTTTTTTCTTAATTCTCTTGAAATTAATTTTTAATTCTCTTGAAGTTGTTTCTTAACTCACTTGAAGTCGTCTCTTAATTCTATTAAAGTTGTTTCTTCTTAATTCCCATGAAGTTGATCTTAACTTTTCCTTAAGCTATTTCTTAATTCTCTTGAAGTTATTTCATAATTCTCTTGAAGTTATTTCTTAATTCTCTAAAAGTTGTTTTTTAATTCTCTAGAAGTTGTTTCTTAATTCTCTTGAAGTTGTTCCTATTTCTTTTGAAATGTTTATTGGGACACACCTACACTATGAAAGAAACTATTCTATAGCTGTCAATAATCTATATCGGGGGAAAGATCTCGCAAGTAATTCTAATTTAGGAAGCAAGGGTGAACAAATGAAGCAAATTTTGGAACACATGAATTTTTAATATATTTTTATTCATAATCGGTTTTAGAAAAGGTTCTGTTAGATATCTCCGACTCAGAATTGTTCCGGAAAAGACTGGGAGACGAGGGAGACTTTCGAAAATATTAATTTGAAGGAAAATGGAAATAAACATTTGGAGCGACAACAATTTTTTAAATATAACAAAACTAATTTGAAATTTAAAATCTATAGAAACTTTGATATTGAACGTGAATTCCTGATGATGGCTTTCTGAAAGATTTGAATTGAAGTTGATACCTCTCAGTTAGCAATGTCAAAACCTTGATAAGTTCAATAATATTTTAATTTCGATGTGAACTATCTTTAACTTATTGATACAGTGACAGAAAAATGCCAATTGTTTGCAGTATCAGGGACAGATTTTAGATTATCAATATTTGCATAGTTACTTTGATCTAGAATCATACAGGGTTACCCACAAAGGATGCGACTGTAAAGACGACCCAAAACTCTAAAAATATGACGATTTGAAGCTTGATTTTTAGTTTCTGCATCAATTTTGTATTTTGATGGTTTATGTAATGATTAAGCACAGATATAATCCAGTTTTAGTCTCTGAAGTCTCAACCTTTGTGGGTAACCATATATATGTATGTATATATATATGTATATAAAGTAGTAATCTCTGTCGTTTGCTTTTTACGTCAAATCAAACAAAACCCATCTCGCCCATCAGGGCCCCGTAAGTTTTTGTGGGAGGGGGGGGCCGGTTATACAATCCTGTAAACTATAGACCGATTTGCCTCGAGTTTTAAACGAGGAACTCTAGAAATCCGGAAAATGTTCTTAGCTTTGTTAGAAAGTTAGTCGAGTGGGTTGACTTCTACCAAGCTAGTTTCTAAATATATTTCATGACATTGTCCGGTCTCTTTAGTATTTTTAAAACGGGGGGGGGGGGAGGACTTTTTAGTAAAAATAAAAACAAAAAATGGACCGCTAAAAAAGTTATTAAACTTTGGAGCCATTACTAAAACTTGTTTAGCTGTACGTGCCCCAGCGTCACAGTTGGGTCTGTGCCCCCTGAACCCACTAAAGAACGGTCCAACTGTCGAGAAGTCGAAGTATCTAATTTTTCAAGTGAAAGGTTGAGAAGAGATCCCGCAGTTCTTCATGACAGTTGAAGCCTGGAGGCCGCTCAAGAGAGGTTTGTCCTCGCAGCGTACGGAGGAAAATATTAAATAGAGAACTAGAGTATCAGAGGATCATTCGAATACAAAACTTGGAAACGGACTAAATCATATCAAGAAGTTTTTAGATACTTTTTTTATTCTTGAAAATTTTATTGTTTTACATGTAGAATTTTTGTGGTTATAGAGGATTAAAATTGACAGTAAAAGCGTATGAAATAACGGGTTTAATTTTTAAATGGTAGAAAAATCACGCTGTGAGTTTAACTTGACTGGATTTATATGGGCTAAAAAGTTTTTTTTGTTAGATTAGTTATTTTGGTGAAAAAGGAAAATAACTGGGGTTCGGGCACTATTGCCAATATAAAAAAGCAAGTTGCGCGTGCGCAAAAATGACTATTTTAGGAAAATGAAATGTTTTAGCATAGCCCTACATTGTTCAATGCAGAGGGCTAGAAATGTAATATTAATATTAGATTAAAACATAAAAACCACTTTTTTTTGTGAATTTATAGAATTGTTGAGAATACGATATGAAGGGTTTATATGGTCGTATATCTGTCCTATTCCCTGTTTACTAATCGTACTAATTACTCTCCGTCCTTCATGTGGCGCACTGTCACGTTTTGCCTTACATAGTCTGAATAAAAGTCGGCGCGGTACTTGAAATTAACCTGAGTTTACAGTGTAGTAAAATTATACTAATCATTGATAAATGTCTCAATTGTTTGTCGACTGGCTCAGTTTCTAAAGGTTGAATACAAAAAATCATAATAAATATATTTTAAATAACATTTTTTTTATCCGTATTATTGTTTATTTTTTAACAAAAGGTGGGCAAAACTTACCTTAAGGAACTACAAGATTGTAGCGCCTTTTACAGTAATACAAAGGAATTTAAACCCCTAGTAACATTAAAGATATATCTTTGGGCTACTCTATATATATAAACGGGAAAATAGTTGTTAACTTATTTGCAGAATATTATATTGCTTACCTTATCTTAGCATTCCTTAGGTGCATGGTAGCAATAAAATTTAAATATATATAATGATCTGTACTTAATGTATATCCTCAGTTCATAACGGTGATTTAGATGTCCAGGTCTAAAAGTCAGATTCAACTTTTATATGTTTTAATTTCACAACGGGCAAACTTGTTCTTATACTAGGATGCATCTAGACATAAATACTTTACTGTTCTGTGTGTCTGTTTGATTGTTTGTCTGTTTGTATCCAATTTTTGAGGTTACGCACATGACCCACAGGGAAGCTTTAGGGCTGGTCGAAGTTGAACATTTTTTCACGATAAAAAATATCGAAATTTTTGACCTGCACAGACAGAAAATCCGCAAAAATTTGGGAAGGATAAATAAATGGCACGTTCAGAGTTCAAAGCTAAAATTGTTCACAGGAAATTGGGCGCGAAGCGCCCTAAAAACCATGCAAAAGAACATTAAGCCTTGAGGATTGCGGGACCGAAAAAACTTGACTTATTTTAGCTCTGTCCTATATTTAGTATTCTGTTAGTTAAATTTTATTTTAATAATGTATTCAATATTGTAGATAGCGGACACGTTTTTTTATTCTCTTTTAATATTGTTATTTATATTAATCAATAACTCTATGCATGAATACTGAATAGTTATCATCTTAAATAGTTTATTGAATATCTACAATTAGTTTTGAACTTGTGTTGGACTTCAGCTTATTATCCTACAGTGTTACCCTGACAGAATGAGACTGGAAGACGACCGAAAACTCTTTAATTATTATTATTCTAAGGTTAAATTTTTAAGACCTTTAATGGATTTGGCACTGAAAGAAACCAGGTAAAAGTTGCAGTGAATCGTAATTTTAGCATATGAATTCTGAAGTCTGGTGCTTTCCGGGTAACCCTGTATATATATACTCACTAAGTATGAATATTTTATGACGATGGTTTTAATATTTTGTATGGGTTTTGATTGAAAGGCTGTCAATTATCCTAAAGTTTTTTCAATTGATAGTTAAAATATACGTATATTTATAATATATGTAGAAGGATATACATAGATATAAGTTTAGTATAAAAGCGCCGTTGAACCGATTATAGAGTTCTGATGACTAAGCTTGGAGTAAGAACATTTTTTAGATTTGAATTTCTAATTTGTAAAAATAAATTTCTTTTCGGTTTTAGAACTTTGATCTTCTAAGTTCAGCTTTTGAGCACAAAACATTATTTAAAATTTTTCTCCTCAAATCAAGTCAAATTTTATTTTGAAGTTTTGTTTATAAAAGTATTTGTTAACAAATATACTTGTATAGTCCAGTTCAAAGTCCACGTATATTGTTTATACATAAGTCTGGAAACTGAGAGATCTTCTATTTATTCAAAATGCGTAGTTTGACGCAACTCAGTAGATTCTTCACGATGCTGAACAAATTCTAAGTTCTCTTTATCCCTATCCGTTATATCATTTGTCCAGTTTGTTAAGGTGTTTATTTCCGCTTCTACTACCTCTCACGCACCTCTGCTCCTTTAGTAAAGTAAATTCAACCTATATCAAGCATACAGTCTGACCGCGTCAACCTTGTTGCACCGGCTAGTCCGATCCATAGGGCTAAGCTCAGTACAAACTGGGACCGGAAAGGTTGACCCGGCTCGGAAGTTCAAATGTACTATGGCTGCCCGTGCTCTGGGGTTGGTCCACCGCCTCTGGGGTCGATTTGTGAATTAATTATTTTTACTCCCTTTCTTAATTGTTGAACGTTTCCTTTAATAAAAAGAAAGAATTGTACAATTTGTTAATTGTTCTAAAAATAACAAGTTTGCTGTCAACCCAGAATAAATTATCTTCCCTTTAAGCAAACACTGAACTATGAATATAGAATAATTTGATAAAAGGGAATCAGAATAAATGTAAAATAAATACCTGGCATCAAAATATGTAAAAGTAGGAAGTCAAATATAAAATGATATTTAGGACAACGTAAATGTTTCTATGAACGTGATCTGAATACAGTTTTCTTTCCTTGTTTTAATTGAAAACTGTAAAAATATATGTATCAAGGAAATGCCAAAAGGTAATTATTTACGTAGGATTCTATTAGAAAATTGGTAAAATATTTTCTTTTGTTTTGGGACATTTCATAGATGGAGATTTTATAAAGGTGACATTTCACAGAGAGGATATTTCATAGAGAGAACATTTCATAGGGTGAACATTTCATAGAGTGAACATTTCATCGAGAGGCCATTTCATAGAGAGAAAAAATTTACCGGTAAATTATTTTTTTCTTACGTAATCGTATTTAACAATTCAAATAAAATATCCCACTCAAAAACTCCTATTTCTACGACTTCCAAATATTAGTACAAATGTAAAAATTTTAGGTTGATACTAAACTATGGTTTTATAATCCCTATATCTTTGCAGTCTGATGTGTAAACCTTTGATATAACAGAATATTCATATTTTTTTATTTCAAAGAGGTAAGTGTGCAAAGATAATATGATTAAAAATTATGAGATGAGTAATCAGTTCCTTTGACATGATATCAAATTTTGTTGACAAATCTTTCTTTCTATAGGCTTTCAAACAGTTTATCAACGTTAAGATGAATTTTACAAATAGAAAATGTATATCAATAATGATAGGAGATTTTACTTTATAAGGATATCAAAATGTTTTTTTGAGATATCCAGCTTCAAAAGTTGAGTTTAACATTTTCGATCTTGGGCCTTTACCAATAATAATATAATACATGAAAACTCTCCATTATATAACGATATGATATCTTACAAAAGTAATTTTGAATAATGTGGAAAAAATTAAACTAATGAATCTTTAATTAAAAATACCATCTACACACCAAGTTACAAAGATTTAGGCATTCTTAAATCAGAGTTTGATACGAGCGTTCAGTTCCTTTATTGACAAGCCTTGCATACAAGTATTGAGATGTGGGATAAAATTCCCAAAGTTTCTTTCGGCTTTGCTTATTTCCTACGTTAACGGAATAAATTCTGAAAATTTGAAAACAAAGAACAGTATCTATAATTTATTCAGCTGTCTGGGAATTATTATGTTAAGAAATGTGTTATGCCGTAACTTTAACTTTAAAAAAAGTAATTAGAAAACAGTACATTACCACAAACTGCTGATTTACAAATCACGAACATATTCTTTGATTGCGGGAATATTTCGAGCCTGGGAATAGATCATCATCATTTGGAGTACTATTGGAGACCCCCATGGACATCTCGTTGGAGACCCCCATATGGACATCTCGTTGGAGACACCCATACTTTCATTGGAGACACCCAGATTTTCATTGGAGACTCCATATTTTTGTGGGAGACCCCCAGATTCTCGTTGGAGACCGACATATTTTCATTGGAGACCCCATGTTTTTGGTTGGAGACCCGCAGATTTTTATTGGATACCCCCAGGTTTTTATTGGATACCCCAGATTTTCGGTGGAGACCATCATTATTTATTAAATCTGGGGGTCTCCAATTAAATCTGCTGCAGTCTCCAACGAGAAGTCCATGTTGGTCTCCAATGAAAGGGGTCTCTAATAGTACTCCAGTGATGATGATTTCTTCCCGGGGACTCGAATTTTTCCTTAAAAAAATGTACCCCTGATTGAGAGAAAAACTTAAAAGTAGCGGTATTCCTCTACACATGAGAAATATTGTAAATCTTTTTCACTTCAAACTCAAGTTTTTCATCATTACATTTTTGCATGTTTAAAATGTTCCTGCTTCCACGTCATAACTCACAATGTTCTTTTTAAAATATGTCAAAACTAATGAAACATATTTATATAAACCATTTTAGACAAGCTTCTTAATACTTAAAGGAAAATGTTTTAAACTGTCTACACTGAATAAATATTTAAATCTTAAAATAAATAAAAAAGAAAAATTATTAGTTTTGTATTTTTATATCGTAAGATTTGTCATAAAACCTTATATAACTGATATTTTTTTTTAAAAATAGGGAAAGCCTATTTTCATAGAGACAGTAGCAAATAAACAAAAATGTCCGTCAAATTTTCAAAATAAGAAGCGAGTAATATTCTGTTGATTTTTTGTTTGTTATCACATAGCGATGTCTTTGTTAGTTCCACTCTTAGACATTTTACATACAAATGAACAGAATCTTATTCTTTAGATAAATTGCACTCGTAAATACTTCGTTATTTGTAAGTACATCTTATCCAAGAAAGGTTTATTAACTTATTTTGTTATGTCGGTTTATAAAAGAGATATAACTAAATGATAAGTTATAAGCAAAAATAGGGCCTTAAAGGGACCGTTCACTTATTTGGGTAATTTCAGGGTAAACAAAACAGCCTATTCGCTCTTGATTGGCAAAAGTCTTACTTTTCAAAGACAACTGTGGCCGGAGAAAAAGCCGATTTTTCGTTCAGAATTCGAGCGCAAAGAGACGGTCCCTCTCTATAGACACTATTTGATGCTTTTTTCAGTAACAGCAGCCCAATAACATTAAAATTTATTATATTTTAATGTCATTATGTGTTCGTTATTATGTACTAAAATATGAAAACTTTTGATATTTGAGTTAGCAAGAAATTTACGTTTTTCGTATTAAAACATGTAAAATGTGTATACAAAGACGACGTCTCTACGACAATCAATTAATCATTACTCGTATTTTGGTTCGTAGATTTTGTAGATTTTGTTCCCGCATGAGCACAACTTTTCATTTGTCATGCCGCGTTCAATTCAGCTTTTTACACAGGCAATACACAATTTTGAATGCAATAAAATAGTGTTATTTTAGAAATAGAAAGTTAAAAAACAAAACAAAAAATAAAAAAATAATGACATTTACAATTAACGATTAGATACTACAGTTTAATTTTATAATCGAAATTTATTTTGATTCAATTAGTGTCTATAAAGAGGGACCGTCCCTTAGCGCTCGAATTCTGAACGAAAAATCGGCTTTTTCTCCGGCCACAGTTGTCTTTGAAAAGTAAGACTATTACCAATCAAGAGCGAATAGGCTTTTTAGTTCACCCTGAAATTACCCAAATAAGTGAACGGTCCCTTTAAAGTCTTAAAAAGTGATAAAAATATTGATTAATGTGCACAAAAGTTTTAAAAATTCTTTGCCAAAAAGTATCATAACATACAAAGTCATAAATAAAAACCAAGAAACTTATGTAAGTGAGCAAATATTTTGGCGTGAGAGTTAGAAAAATAATAAAATGCAGCTTAAGTTACAACAAAATATTAAAATTTTATTTTTTAAAACATTGCCTCTGTGAAGGTCTCATCAAATTTCGACCCGGAGTATGACAATGCAACTCGACAGCCACAAACTAGGACTGAACGTGTTCCTGTTTGGTTTTAAATTGTTCGTTCCTCCTTCTAGAACGAGAGCCTTCCGCTAGATAATTCGTTCAATGCTCGTTCTTATTCCAATCGTTCCATATCCATTCCGTTCCTTTCTTTGCGTTCTTGACCGAGAACGGTTCCGAGGAACGGGTTGGAATTTGTTGAGAGGGGGGGGGGGCGAGGAACTGAGTGGGGGAGAGGTTTGGTAACACTGCCAAAGCCAACCACACCAAACTAACATTAACAATTATTAAGATAAACTAAAACTTTACAATTTTCACCCATTTCTACTATTTCTAGATGATATAGAACACGTTCATGATAGACCAATGCCAGAATGTTCTTTTTAACCAATTACCTTTCGCTCTGATGTAGTTCGTTCGAATATTTTTAAGAATTTGTTCTATGTGTTCGTTTTTTTCGAAACAATGGCATCATTCTTGATAACTCCGTTCGTTCCTGTACGTAAAAGAAAAATCGTTCCCTGAGAACGACGCCCAGTCCTACCACAAACCCAAAACTGTTGATTTAAAAAAACTAGGTTAATAAATATATTCCTTAGCTAAATTTTCTTTTTTTTGTGAGTTAAATCTAAAAACCATTTTGCTGTAGTTAAAAACCAGAGACCAAGGAAGTAGTTCAGCTATTTCTCGCTATTCAATAATTTTGTTCCCTTATCCAATAATATTTTTGTTAAATTGATATAACACATATATGTTATATTAAATTGAGTCTAGTTCACACTGTACGCTATCGTACATTACAATTTTCCGCCAATTAGAATACAACTTTTTAGATAAATACACGGATTTCAGTGCCCTCGATGATCAGTCAAGGACATGTCAAGGGTACCCTTGTGAATACATGGATATTAGCTTAAAATTCCATTAGTTGACTAAAAAATAAAAATAAAACTGGCTAAAAATATAATATTTTCGTATTTTTTAAGGTTAAAAGAAGGTAGACCACAATTTGTGTAAGTTGTACGTGCACCCTTTTTCAGTAAATAAATAAATAAAAAGATCTAAGAATATATAGTTTATTTTACTTTATACACATTTTTCAGTAAATAAATAAATAAAAAGATCTATTGAGCAATATATCATATTGACGAGAACTGAAGAAGGACATGAGAAGGACTAAACTAACTTAAATTTCTCTCATGCACACCACAAGTACTCAATGACATCAGAACAGCCAATGTTCACAACCGACCTAGTTAATCTATATAATAGGAATATCTTTAAAACATCTCTGTACATTTATATCTTTCAAGATGAAAAACGTCGTCTTATGCGCAATCTATCTTTATCTATGAATTTATCTTAACTCTGTAGAAGCAAGAAATTTGCAAATAACTTTAAAGGGAGTGTTCGCGAAAAATGAAAGGGGGTATAGGCTTAATGCGATAAAAAAGCGCTTTTGATCGATTCTAATCTCACTTCAATCTGTTGCGTCTATAAGGAGAAAATTGTTAAAAACGACTAATACCGAAGAACGTAGTATCCATACAAATTCAGAAATATGCAACATACTACTTAGACCGTAAAAAAATCTATTTAATTTCAAACAAATCATTCAGATATTACAACTTATATTTGTATGCAGTTGATTTTTCATAATATGTTTTGATTTTATTCTTAAAATAACATTTAGCTTCCAACTTGTTTTCGAACATTCCTGGAAAATATGAAAATGTCGTCTTCATTACCAAAAATTTTATGAAAAATCAACTATATACAAATGTGGCGAAAGATTATCGATGACTATAGGTTGTAATATCTGAATGATTTGTTTAAAATTAAATTGATTTTTTTACGATCAAAGTCGTATGTTGCAATTTTCTCAATTTGTATGGACGCTAACTTATTCGGTATGAGACGTCTTTAACAATTTTCTCCTTATAGACCCAACAGAGAGAAGTAAGATTAGTAGCGATCAAAAGCGCTTTTTTATCGCATTAAGCCTATACCCCCTTTCATTTTTCGCGAACACTCCCTTTAAGAAAAATGATAAGTTTGCAAAAACATGGATTTCTATTGATTTCTGCAAAAGTGGTTTGTTAGTGAATCTGACATGATTACGATTCGGTCCCTTGGAATTCGTTAATTTCTTTTCACTTTTGTTAACATTTTTAAGCACGTAATAAATGTTAAACATTTTCTTTTTTCACAATTTTTTATTTTTAAGACTTCTAAATTATGACCTTGAATATTTCATGAGTGTACCTCAACTTTATTTTTGTAGAAAAATTTCAGAGTTTGTTTTTATAAATTTTGTCAAATTATCAAATGATGATGATTTTTTTTCACGAGTCAAAATTATAATAAACCAACATTAAAATTTGAAGGAATTTTTATAAAAATATTGTGTTTATTGCCTTCCTTTAAAACAATTAACTGATTTTTTTCAGCATAGACAAACAAGAAAATTGCTGACATTAGTTATATTCAAGATAAAAAACAACCTCTATGTTTGGAGAGGGTAGAAGGTTTGAAATTAAAGGCTCAATGACAATAAAGCCAGGGCAGCTAAATCACTGTGTTCGTGTTTAATTTGTAAAAAAATGGTTCCCCTAATTTGAACACCCCCCCCCCCGGGCCTCCACCTCCCCTATTTTTATCTCTTCTACAAACAGGAAACTATTCAATCTCATGCCAATTCTTCTNGTTTTCAATTATAAACATGAATATATATAATTCATATTTAATCAGACAACGCTGTCAAGGAACCCGTTGTGAACCTGGCATTACCAACTGTACAGGGAGGATTACTTGAAATTACAGTACAGTCCCTTTAAATCTTTAAAGAATGTTTTTGTTTAGTTTTGATGTTGAGAAAGATGAATTCCTGAACCGGATTCTAAATGATTATTCAGATGTCCTGGCCGATTATGAATTGGTAATTTAGTTTAATTAATCTGTAATCGCGAAATCAATCTTGTAAAAAGATCGGGTTCTTCTTATCCTAAAATATTCGTTTTTTACAAGATCCATGACTTAAGCGTTTTGAAGCATTCTTTTAATTCATATTTTAGAAAATGTTGAACTTTTATAATTAATAATTATTTAATCATTTATGAAAAATCATTTATGAGGTTATCATTCAATTATTATTTCATTTATTTTTAGCTTTTAACATTCAAGTTAAATTTGAATTATGTTTTATATAGTATTGCATATCTCAAACAATATTTTAATAATATAGAATATTAGTACAATTAATGTTTTATTAAAGTGGAATTTGAATTATGTTTGATAAAGTAATGAATATCTCAAACAATATTTTAATAATATAGAATATTAGTACAATTAATGTTTTATTAAAGTGGAATTTGGATTATGTTTTATAAAGTAATGAATATCTCAAACAATATTTTGATAATATAGAATATTAATACAATGTTTTATTAAAGTGGAATTTGAATTATGTTTTATATAGTAATGAATATCTCAAACAATATTTTGATAATATAGAATATTACCGCCGCCGTTTTTCTAACTCGAAAAGTCTTTATTGCCCTGAGTTTCTCCATTTCTTCTTACAGCCATGAAATACGCAAGACACTTTAGCAGAGAAACAGTTTAAAGGAACAAAAAACATTGATTCCTACTTGATCCGACAAATTTGTCAAGGGTGCCGTTTTAATTCGGGCATTGCCATCTTTTTATGATGGGTCACTTGAAATTACGCTCACAGTCCCTTCAACCTTAGGTTTTCCTTCACATATTTGTCAAGAAGTAGTCTTCATTACATAACATCCGCTAGGTGTTTCTGCCACGTTTTATCGTTCAAAGCATCGAGAGCTGAGACATCTGGCGGCCAATTATTTTGGCGTTTTAAATGCATTGTATACAAAACGAATAAAAAATATTATGAAATATTAACTATATATGAATGTGTCGAAAGATGATCGATGACTATAGGTTAAAATATTCGATTGATTTGTTTGAAATTAATTGATTTTTTTATGATCCCAGTCGTATATTGCAACTTTCTTAATCTTCAATTTAAGTCGTTTTTTTTAACAATTTTCTCCTTATAAACGTAACAGATAGAAGTAAGATTAGTAGCGATCAAAAGCGATTTTATTTCTCCATAAGCCTATACCCCCTTTCATTTTTCGCAAGCACTCCCTTTAAAACTGCACTCAGATGGTCCTATTTGTATTATTTCTGTGTATCATTTCTTAATTATTTTTATCGCATTTTTACAAACATTGTATACAAAATGAATAAAAAATTTTATGAAAAATAATCGATGACTATAGGTCAAAATATCTGAATAATTTGTTTGAAATTAAATGAATTTTTTACGATCCGAGCCGTATATTACAGCTTTCTCTTTCTGAATTATTATGGACGCTACGTTTTTCAGTATAAGCCGTTTTTAACAATTTTCTCCTTATAGCCTCAACAGATACAAGCAAGATTAGTAGTGATGAAAAGCGATTATTTTTCGCCATAAGCCTATATACCCTTTTTCATTTTTCGCGGACACTCCCCTGAAAAGTTTACTTTGAGAACTTCTATTTTAGACAATATGTGAATAAGCGCAATCCCAATCAAATTTACAGCCATTGGACTTTTTCGTTTTTTGTTGTTGTTGTTGTTGAGGAAATTGACATTTATAGTATGTAAAAAAGTGGATTTATATTTTGATAAGAATTCATGAATATTTAAATTGTTATCTCTCTCCAATCTAAACATGGGGATTCATGCAACTGTTAAAGTATGAAATTTTTACGAGCTCACATCAATTGGAAGTGAAGAAAATAAACCAGAAACTTAAATTTTTAAATCCTTATATAATGCAGCATGATGATGTAAATCTTTAATACTTCAAACTTAGATTATTTGATCTAACAGAATACATTGTTTGAAATATTTAAGNTTTTTGAAACAAATAGAACAGATACACAACATTAGCTATTCTAGAGATATTCCTGTTTTTGAAACAAATAGAACAGATACACAACATTAGCTATTCTAGAGATATTCCTGTTTTTGAAACAAATAGAACAGATACACAACATTATTATAAGCTTTTAGTCTGGTTTTAGTTTTTTATAAACAAGAAAGAAAAGAGCTTTTGCTTATTTATCTAGAAAAATGATTTTCAATTTTTTAATACCAGTTTTTTTTGAAACCTTAGATTTTAGTTTAGTTTTTATATTAGGAATATAACCTTTAAGTCGAACAAATAAATATTGAATTAAAAAAAAACAATCATTTTATTGAAGAGAGTAAAGATAAGAAGTGGATATGAATAGGAACTGATGCATTTAACAGGAAATTATCTAATTTTACATTTATAATCTAGTTTTCCGCATGCATTGTTATGTTTACAAAATGACAGCATGGTTTACAATATCACTAAAAATCTTCAGGATTTTCTGCACTTTCCACATCACAAGTCATAGTTATATAATAGATATTTACAGTTTAACCCAGAACATTCAAGGAAATTATAAAATGTCGTCTTGACAATTTTTCAATGGGTTTCATTATTATACCTAAATCTCAGTAATTTAAAAAGTGAACAGTCCCTTATAAACTTCTTCATGTAATGTGGTATGATTCCAAGATAAATTATCAAAAAATATTTTTATTTTAGTTTGCAAAAACTTGATTAGTTAAAGGATTGTGTGAAAAAAACCGTCTACCTACAAATTTAATCCACAAATTTTTTTGGGAAAGTAACATGACAGGGGATGAATAGTGAATTCTCTAATCTTACAAAGCTAAAACTAGACTCTAGAGATTTTATTGAAGAAATTCATAATAAATTTTCAATATTTTTGAATAGAAATAAAAACCTTGATACTGAATTTAGTTTGCCAGAATTTGGATTTATTTTTATTCCTTGAACGAATTAAACTATTTCTCTTTTTCTAAAATGTCAACCAAAAATAATTAAAATAAATAAAATTGAAATAAAAAATATTTGAAGCAAAAACCATTTTAAAAATATGTAAGACACTTTTTATTACTTAATATTCAAAATAATATGTAACCCCCAGGGGCGGATACAGGGGGTGGTGGGGGGACATTCGCCACCCCCTGACAGATTCAGGGAGGGGCGTAGCCCCTCCCTGAGATTTCGAGGCAAAAATGTTCCCAATTTTATAAATCGTATGTGTTTTTCAATTTCAAGCTTTTTTTATTTAATGGAAATCTTGACTTTCTTTTCTTCAGTTTAATTTAAAAATCAACGACAACAAGTAAATGTTATTGTTAACGATAAATTTAGAATTAGAAATTTGTAAGAAACTAGACTTAAGTTATAATATTGTTCATATCTAGTAATGTTCCTTAATCAATACTCATTTATCAAAATTGTAATATTGGTCCTAATTTTGATGCATTTAAGTATAACTAGTAATTTCTTTTTGTTTTTAAATTGCTAATGTTCCTATTATTGTTCCTGTTCCTAATACTGTGTCCGACCCA
>NW_019396870.1:23153-98897 GCF_000591075.1 Eurytemora carolleeae | reverse complement strand
TAGCTGAGGTTTAGCTTATTAGCTCCAGGAGTAGCTGAGGTTTAGCTTATTAGCTCCAGGAGTAGCTGAGGTTTAGCTTATTAGCTCACGGAGTAGCTGAGGTTTAGCTTATTAGCTTCAGGAATAGCTGATTGTAGGACGAAGGAATAGTGAACTCGTGGATAAGAAGTTTAAGCTTGAGATTGTCATCCTCGTCCAGTTCTTGAGCTGTTTCTGATCAGGAGGCTGTGTTTTCGGCCATGGTTCTTTTGTTGCCTGGGGTCACCACTTTAGATGTACATTTCTTGCTTCTAGATAAAATAACAAATTAAATAAAGAGTGTATAAAAGGAGAGGAAGTTGAGAAGGTCTTCTCCAGTTCCAGGGTCCGACACAACTGATTTGCGGATTTCATAATCCTCTTTCGGGGATTTCATATCCTCTACAGTGTATACCTTTGTGAATAAAACATAGCATTCCATAAATCAGGTGTATACCTTTGTGAATAAAACATGGCATTCCATAAATTAGGTGTATACCTTTGTGAATAAAGCATGCCATTCCATAAATTAGGTGTATACCTTTGTGAATAAAACATACCATTCTATAAATTAGGTGTATACCTTTGTGAATAAAACATGGCATTCCATAAATCAGGTGTATACCTTTGTGAATAAAACATACCATTCCATAAATTAGGTGTACATTTGTCAATAAAACATACCATTCCATAAATTAGGTGTACCTTTGTGAATAAAACATACCATTCCATAAATTAGGTGTATATCTTTGTGAATAAAACATACCATTCCATAAATTAGGTGTACCTTTGTGAATAAAACATACCATTCCATAAATTCTTTGTGAATAAAACATACCATTCCATAAATTAGGTGTATCTTTTTGAATAAAACATACCATTCCATAAATCAGGTGTATACCTTTTTGAATAAAACATACCATTCCATAAATTAGGTGTTTACCTTTGTGAATAAAACATACCATTCCATAAATTAGGTGTATCTTTGTGAATAAAACATACCATTCCATAAATCAGGTGTATACCTTTGTGAATAAAACATACCATTCCATAAATCAGGTGTATACCTTTGTGAATAAAACATACCATTCCATAAATTAGGTGTATCTTTGTGAATAAAACATACCATTCCATAAATCAGGTGTATACCTTTGTGAATAAAACATACCATTCCATAAATCAGGTGTATACCTTTGTGAATAAAACATGGCATTCCATAAATTAGGTGTATACCTTTGTGAATAAAACATGGCATTCCATAAATTAGGTGTACCTTGTGAATAAAACATACCGTTCCATAAAGGGAGGGTCACTGGAAATTAAGTATACAATTCCTTTTACTGCGATAAACACCAATTTGGGACATTTAGAACTACCTACAAATCTTATAAATGTTCTATAATATAAAAACTAGAAGCTACAATATGCTCAGTATTAACAAAACTTCTAATTTACGAAAAAAAATCAAGAAAGTATTGTTATTGCTAAGTTGCTAACTTAATTTTGATTTACAAAAACATAGGAATAGACTTTTAATAGTTAAAATGTTTAGAGTGCGAACCAGAGTGAGCTGCTGATTAACGATTACCCACCATCCAATGAATCAAATACGATTAGTAATCAGGTAACCCCCACCCGGCCACACTGAAAACTTCGGCTCATTTGAAGTACCAGACCAACCTTTAGGCCATTAGAGAATGTTGTACGATATACATACAAACTATGGACGACAAAACGGTAAGATACACCTAGGGAGCGATCGTTTTTTTTTTTAAAAAGATCGAGTTTTAAAATTTTAAAAACGAATAAGTCGTTTTTTAGTTTTAGTTCGTCGTTTCGTTAACGTAGGTAGGTCGTTTTTAATTTTTGACGATCGTTAACGATTGTTAACGACGACCCTTCGTAACGACCTTTAAGACAAAATACATTTTTTGGTCGGAAAACCCTTAGATCAGAAAATCCTTTGGTAAGAAAATATTAAGGTTATGTCTCTCGATAAAAATATACATTTAAGACAACATTCATAAACTTCTCTTCCTGTAAAAAAAATCAAATTAATTGACATAAAACTCAGATTCATTAGCAAAAATGTTTTCAAAAAAGATCGCTTTAAAAAACGAAAAGCGAATTGAAAAAGATAGTTATTTTTTGATCATTTTGAAAACAATTAACAACCCTAATTACACCAAATAAATAATTTCCTTCTAGTAAGATGATAAAAAGATATGATTATTATTCCTGTTAAAGCAATTAGCAAAAATGCCCCTCCCCTCCTACACAGCTCTTGTCATGGTTATAATGGAAGGAAAGTTATTTCAGAGGTGTGCGCATCTTTTGTACTGCAGTGTACTCTCTCTGGGCGGTAATGTAAACACAAGTCGGATGTTGAAAGCCTGACATGGGATCCATCTTTCACATAAAAAAATCAATGAAATATTCTGGTCACTGGAAACTATTATGTGAATTGTAAATTTTTAAAATTATTAAATTTAATGCATTTAACCTCCTCGGATACAAAACGAACATTGATGCATCCATTCTTTTTTACAAATTCCGCCCAGAGAGAACTGGTTTCAATATGTACGCAGAGTATACGCAACTGCAATTAACTTTCCTTGTAATATAACCTTTGTGCTTGTATGTTATCCTAAACTGAACTTTTGTTGCGTACTGCAGTGATCTCCAGTATTCTGACCGTAGAAATAGTGGTATTAAGAGGAGAGTGATGTGCCATGTGTACATTGACATTTCGCTAGAAGTTCAAAACATTATTTAAAACAAGAATTAAATAAAACTATCTTTTTAAACATAAAATAAAATTCTCCGTTTTCGTGATTTAATATTCTGATTGGTACTTTTGTTTCAGTAATTTTTTTTGATCTTTAATTTGTTTGTTGATTTAGAAAAGACTATTGATCTATTCATATTTTTTACAAAAATCAATGAACGAGTAATTTTTAAGAATGGAACTTTAAAATGGATTTTTTTTCTAAAACTAAGCAAAAAATGACACGGATTTTAAAGATTTTTATTTGGATATTCAAAAATTTTAAAATCAAAATTTTTTCTTAGACAAAACATTTAATTTTGCCTGTCTATATGTGAGTTGACACAAAAAAATTAGGCCCAGTCGATTCACCAGTTTTGACTTTTGACATACAAACAAACAAAGAGACAAACCGACAAACAAGACAAATATATATTGTTTGTTCACAAATTCTTGGAAAAGGTTTCCTACTTTAATATTAACGCTTTTGTAAACATTGTGAATAGTAAAATAAATGGAAGTTTAAAATACTAAATCTTTGTTTAAGTATCTATAAACAAGCTATAGCTCCAGAAGCAACAAATGGGCTTATTTGAATTGTTATATTATTAAATAAAATTTGCTTTGGAAGAAAGAGTAATTTCGGCTGCTTGTTTAAAAGTTAAGAAGTTATAATTGTATTAATATAAATGATTATAAGTAGGGCCTGAAATATGTGTCACTGCATTTTTGTATTCCTAAATTGTTATGCGTATTCAATCAACGGTATTAATGACTACTATGCCAAACTGAAGAAAGAATATAAATGATGACAATGTATAAAAGAACTAGAAATACAGTACAAAACGGAGGGTGATAAAGCTATATTCTTTATACAACATGCAGGAAAAACACACAGGGTTGTCGTCTTCATATTTCACAGTTAAGCTTGGAAACCCAGCTTTGCCAAGGAATCCAAATGTTCAAACCAATCTAAAAACATTCCCTTAGTTCTACCGAGTTTATCAATTCAAATTTGACACAAATCGGTCAAGGTTGAAAAGGGGTACATGAGTTAGGCTTGGAAACAAACAAACAAACAAACAGACAAAAAGATTATCAGAGAGTTCTACGACTTATAAATATATACATACTGTACAAGAAAATATGGATTTTCATTACCCAAAAAAATATTTTTAGTATTTTGTGGAAGGAGTGCTAACTATGGGTATTGGTGTGATCGGACTAATCCTCAACACATATTCTATTCTATTCTTTGTTAGACAAAGAACTCAGAGAACATTCCACAGGTTTAGTTTTTTCAGGAAAATCTTTATTTTTCTTAAAAGCTCCATAAAAAATAATTGGATTTTAGCTAATCTTAATAATACTGAAACATAAATCCAATAATTTAAATAAAACATTTAACCATCTCACCCTTTTGTATCTATAATTTTTCGATAACACTTCAATACAAAAGAAATTGAGTCTTTGCCACAAAATCTGCTTTTCTAAACCCTATATCTTTGGATTCCAATGTCGTAGATCTTAGATATTTCAAACTATGAATTCTGTTAGATCAAATAATATAAGTTTGAAATATCAAAGATTTACGACATTGGGCTCCAAAGATATATAGGGATTATAACTTCAGAGTTTGTGGCAAAGACTCAATTCCTTTCTATACTAAATGTAGTTTTATTTTTGGTGCTAATAAAATGATATTGTTAGCTATGAATATTCATACTATCAGCAATTAAACTGATATCTGTTTAGACTGCTAGTTTTGTTGGCTATGACTGATTCTATTCATATAATCAGCAGTTTAATTTCTTTCTCCCTTCCTACTCTTAGTTCAGGTAATGTTCTTAACATGGCGTTAAAACATATTTAGGGCGAAATGGCTAGTTTCCGTGAAATCATATCACTCCGTCCTGGTGAGATATTGAGTTTTTTTAAAGACACACCCTGTACAGCTGGATACACCTATTAAATGCCTAGTAACTTTTATTCTGTTAAAGTTATTCCATTTAAAAGGTGTCTGCAGCTGTACAGGGTGTGTCTTAAAAAAACCTGAATATCTCACTAGGACGGAGTGATATTATTTGACGGAAACTTGTTTCCTATCACCCTTCATGCATGAGAACCAGGAACAAGTTGATTTTGCTCCGCAATACCAAAATTAATTTCTTTCCTCTTTAAGAACATTGTGAGTCACAATATTTTAAAAATCAATGAATTTTAACAGGTTTTCCTTGAAGAAAACTGATTTTCCAGTTAATAATAAAACCGTTTGCTTTGCAATGGCATCAAATACACGTAAGATTGGTTAAATATCGTCTTCGTATTCCACAGTTTTAAGTGTCCCAGTGTATATAATTGATCCTGCTCGTTGAAGCTCAGATTTTTCATTTTATTTTAGAATTCTTTCTTCGTGGTCATAAATATACTCTTCCATACTCTCTTCCTTTAGCTCAGGTAGAGGATAATGATAATAACAATAATAATAACAATAATAATGATAATAATAATAATAATATTGAACTAGTATTGTATTAGAATATTTATCATTCTAAATAAGTCTTCACATGCGTGGTCAAGGAATACTGTTTTTATTGTCTTGAAAAAACTATATATCAAATTTGTTTGCCTTTTGTAACCTATGGATTGGCAAGGTGAGTTGATGACCTAAAAATTGTCATGCAGCTAGCTATAAATTTCTATACAGCTAGCTTTATGTTTCTATGCAGCTAGCTATATATTTCTATACAGCTAGCTATATATTTCTATGCAGCTAGCTATATATTTCTATGCAGGTAGCTATATATTTCTATGCAGCTAGCTATATGTTTCTTTGCAGCTAGCTATATATTTCTATGCAGCTAGCTATATATTTCTATGCAGCTAGCTATATGTTTCTATGCAGCTAGCTATATATTTCTATGCAGCTAGCTATATATTTCTATGAGGTTAAAATGATTATTTGTTGTGTATATTATATCTAGATACATCATGAAAATATTTTTATAATATTTAACCAATACATCTTTTAAATGAAAGATTGTAAAGAAAAGAAAAAAACATATATCTACAAATATAACAATTTGCTATCTTTAAAAATTGTTAAAATCAATTTCTTTAAGCAGTTTTCCCCAAAATGCTCCAATAAAGAATCAGAGGTATTGGAATATTTAATGTTTAAAACCAGGGGACACAGGTTCTAATCATCTAAGCCATTCTTATGTTACACACATAAGACTGAGTTTTAAAAACTCCTCCTGTGTCCAAGGCAATTTTTAGTTGAATAAATTATTTCCAACATATCATGAAGCATAATGACAAATACAAATATAGATTTTTATAAAAATGAAACTGTAAGAACCATTAAATAAAAATTTTAAAAAACTGTACAAAAGTTTTTTTTTCAAATCTATCATAAATTTGAATCTTGGAAACGTTTTAGAAAAAAAACCTAATATTACTTTTTTCATAAATATTCGAATCACTTGCCATTTTTTCAAGCCAAACCAATTAAAAGGAACTGCAGAATTTTTTAATGAATTGTTTTGCTCATTTTACTTTTAAAAATGGAGAATTAAGGTGATTTTAACTTCCTGCGTTTCTAAAAACAATATCCCACATTTCTATTGTTAACCCTATTCCCGCTGGGGGGGGGGGTCATGCCAACATTCTATTCAATACCGTACTTATAGGCTGTTAAACCTTAGGTCTAACTAAATGATACATGGTGGGGGTTGAAAAATGTTTATTGGTAAAAACTTGTTACGGAATATATGGGAGCTTTATTACTGTGTAGTCAGTTTCTGTGGGGGGGTTTAGGGAGCTTCTCAACTGCTGGAATTGATGAGTCTTCAGAACAGGGAGCAGTCTGGAGCAGAACCGTAGAAGGCTGCTTCTGTAGGGAGCTGCTTGAACCCGGTGTAGATGAACCGTTAGAGCTGTCTGAAGCAGAAATGTAGAAGGCTGCTTCTGTAGGGAGCTGCTTGAAACTGCAGGCGTAGATGAACTTTCTGGTCCAGGACTTGGTCCGAAAATGATAACTCTATTCTGATTTTAGAATATTAATAAAATACCCTTTTGATGGTACAGAGTTGGTTTAGAACTCCGGAGCTGCTCAAGGATTAGCTACAACTGATGATATCATCTTTCCAAGGTTTCAACGTTAGGTTTAAGGCGTAGCCTTAACCTTGAGTCTATACTTAAAAATACACAGTGCTCACAGGATGTTCACAAAAAATACAAACATATAAAATACATTTTAACTATTCATAAAAGCACAAATATCAATTCTTAAAGGATCTGTTACATTCGTTTGTGAATTTTACAAAAAAGGAGTTTTAGTTTATGTAAACACCCAACAGAGTTCCCATATACAGAAGTAATTGATTTCAACCATGATCTGACATTCTTTGTTAAAAATACGCACTTTAAACTCCGTTACACTATATTTTATTCAATTGCAAAACAATAGACATTATATATAAATATTAATGTAAACTCTAATTGAGTGCCCATCCTATTTGTTTCAACAACATCAAATAACTTCTATGTAACTATCTTAACCCTATCTGGTCTGGAATATTATAATCACGCGACAAAATGTATTCATTTCCTACTTAATTTATGTTCAGATTTTAAGTTAAAAAGGCGCTTGTCTGAAAGTTTTTTCCTACTTGGCTTAAATTAAAAAGACCCTTGGCCATAGTTAAAGAATTTGAGCGGCGGTTTAAATTTAAGCCGTGGTTTAAATATGGTTGGTTCCACTTAAAATTGTATCAAATGTTTCAAGATTTAAGCCGGCGCTTAATTTAAACCGGGTTTTGGCGGATTTAAACCAAGGCTCAAACTCTTTAAATTCCATCTCAGGACACTCAATCAGTATCAGTTCAATAACGGTTTGGAACTTTCTTCCCCTGAATTTGGAAACGGCTGATTGTATTTAAATTAAAGAAAGTCATAAAATTGAGAAATTAAATGATAACTTAATAAAATAAACTTTAATAAAAGTACAGTTTGGTCCAATAAACGATTAGGATTACAAAATGACGAATTCTAAATATTCTATACGCAAAGTTATATGAAGTTATAAAAATATAGAAATATCAAACATTTTAATAAAACAATATTTCAGAAATATGGATTTCTCCTTTCTTTATAAAAAAACGGAAAAATCATAAATTTTTTTTATGTGTAATTCAAATCTGGATGAACTTTTTATAAAAAGACCATCATTTTTTTAACTCAACATTTTTTTAACTCAATTTTTAACCAAGGAATACAGAACATTCCCATAACAACCCATAACAACACATTTAATGCAAATCTGTCAAAGGATTCATGAATTATGATTGGAAAAAACAGAGATTACCACTTTATATACATATATATATGAATATACATGGTTTATATAGGTTCTCATTTTATTTTCGTTTCGAGTCCTGAGGGACAAATAAAAGGCTTAAAACTGACAGCAAATGCTTTTTATTTCAAATGCATATAGTTTTACCTTAAACAAAGATTTAATCTTGTTAAACCGAGCAACGATGAAATTAAAAAGGATAAAAACAGCGCATTGCAACTTTTTTCTTCTGCTATTTTTGACCTGAATATAGATTTCGATACTAATTGCGTATCCTTGAATTAAATATCAGGCATCCCCCCCCCCCTTAAAAAAATACAATTCCAAAAGTAGTCTAGGGTGGGGAATTGACTCCCTCCCCCTGTATACATTAATTGTGTTAGTACAAAAGTAAGTAATTTTTTTAAGTTTCACCAAATAGTCTTAATGTTTTTTTTTGGCAGTTAATGACTTGTATATGATCTGCAAGTCCTGGATATCCTCTAGAAATAAAACTCTTCAATCCACATTTAACATATTAGGCTATCAGGGAGCTTAGCGCCCATATTCTATTCAACTTTTAATTTTTGCACAATCTTTCTTCTTTTTCTCAGTTATAAAACAAAAATAAAAAATTTTGCGGAAATGCAATTTTTTTTTTTAATTTTGATGAAGAAAAGAAAATTTTGGATACAACTTTTTGTAATTCTGAGCATCCGGAAACCTTCCCTGGGGTAATGTGAGGTCCCGCAGAAAATTTGGGTCCTATCGGTTCAGTCGTTTTGACTTATTGGTTACAAACAAATAGACCAAGAGACAAGCAAAGTACATATGTACATATAAATTTGACAGATAAACAAGACGAGTTCAATATGTTTGTATATTTGTGTTGGATGGATTGATTGATTGATTAGTCTTATAATCAGTTTTCTGGCAGAGTTGAATTGACCAGGGAGTTGGCTACTACCGAGTTTTTAAAGGGACTCATTCATATTTTTTCATATTTTTATTCAACTACAAAGCACGAGATAATACAAATAAAAAATCACAATTTACTATGTAGTTTGGACCCGCCTAACCAGAGTAGGTTGTTTTAATTGGTTGGCCCACTATAAACGAATGAGAATTGCAGATAANAAGGTTTCCTTGTTTCTTTAGCTGTCTTATTTCATACATTAAGGAACTTCTTCTTGTCGTCATCTGGAAGTTTATGAACAGCTTGAATTCCTTGTTTCCTCCAGTCTTGATTCCAGACAAAAGTCGATTCCAGGCTGAAGTTGGGCCTCTTTGCCATATCTTAAGCAATACCGATCCATTTGGGAGCCTATGACAGGCCTGAATATCGCCTTCAGGTATCTCTACTTTGTATTTCTGTTTTACTAGCTCTATGCAATGAGCAGAAATGGAGCTGCTACCCAGCTGTTCATCACTTTTGATGATGGATGGACTGCCAGGTTTTGGTTTTTGACAGGAGAGGATGAGGTTTCCTTTTAATTGACGCTGTTTTGATTCATCTAGGTCGTCCTCACATTTTCTAAGCTGGTTTTTTATCTCCTTCTCTTCTTGCTTCTGTTGTTTGAGCTCTGATATCTCCTTGCTCAGTATAACCACAATTTCAACTAAATGGTTTAGAATTGTAAGCGTAATTTCAAATGACGCTCCATTCAAGGTGGCAATGCTCCATTCATAACGGTACCCTTGAAACCTTTATATAATCAATAATTTGGAATATAGGGTTTAAAGTGTTCAATCTGATAATTCCTAAATGTTTTCCTGCAGTAGAAATGCGGAATTGAAAAATAATCATCATTTGAAATTATAGACATTGATATCTAGTTTATTCTTGATTAGACCAATCTATTACAGACGCCCATTGTTTAAATTTAGCGCTGAAATAGAAAATATAATTATGACCAATTTTAACATAACATTTTTGATCTTGAATTATAACCAAGTGTTACAAATTGTGATGAGCAATACTTTTTTCTAGAATTGTTAAGGTTTTTGGTCCACACAAATACTTTAAACTTATGAAAGTTCCAACATTAAAAAAATGTTATTCTTTAATAGCTTTTTTATGAAACCATTCAAAATGTATATCATTAGAGTAATTACACGGGGAAAAGATCCAAAAAATAATCCTGTTTGTTTGGCTAATATATTTTAATTTCTTAGTTTAGGGAAAGTAAATGAAATATTGTCAAATCTTCTCAGATTTTTGGTAAACCTTTTAAAGACTTCTTAAAAGCATTTAATAGGAGACAAGTAATAATTGACAAGTTTTTAATACAGTTTCCTCATGTCCGCTAATTAGTGTCTAATTAGCTCTCGTCTATAGATTCTTTAGTATCTATTTGCAATTTTTTATTCGATTTCATTGGTTCAATTACTATACATACTTAAGTTCTATAAAATTTTAAACTTTAGAACGTTTAATAAATTTTATTGATTTAACATTTGTTTTATGAATGACAAATAATGATGTTTATATTTAATAGAAAAGATAAAATATACAGCAATACAATTTTATTTAAATGAATGAAAATTCTAAAAATAGAAAACAAAATGTTGGAATGAGAGAAGTATTTAAAAAAACATAAATTTTTCAATTGTTGTTGATTATAATTTCTGTTTACTGATGAACAAATATGAGAATTTCGTTTGTCAACACCAAGGAGCTAATGGAAGGAAAGTTATTTCAGAGTTGTACGCATTTTTTGCACTGCAGTGTACTGTCTTTGGGCGGAAAAGTAAACACAAGATGGATGTCACAGCCAGACATGGGAATCAATTTTCACAAAAATAATCTATGAAATATTCTGGTCATAGGAAGCTATTATGTGAATTATCACAATTATCAAAATTAAATGATTTTATCTTCCTCGGATACTAGACGAACACTGATGCATCTATTTTTGTTTACAAATACCGCCCAGAGAGAGAGAGAACCGCAATTAACTTTCCTTGCATTAGTACCTTGGTCAACACAATACCTAAACAAAGTAGTTTTATTTCGCACTAACTAAAATAATAAATAAAATTAGATTTATCAAGCTATAACTGGCAAAACAATAACAACATAAAATACACATAAAATACCTTAATTTTAACTTTATATTCCACAGTTTGATTGGGCTCCATTGCTAGAAATTCTAACAAGACTTTGAAAAAAAGATTGTATCTTTAAACTAAAAAGTCAGTTCTGCAATTTCGGGAATGCATTTGAGTGGAAAGGGTATGGTAATTATTTTCTCATAATAAAGACAAAAAACACTTATCTACTTTAATTTAAATTTATGTGAGAAAAAACAACAGTTTCTTCACAGTTTAGAGTTTTTATTTTTCGTAACAAAATTGTTTTAAAAGGAAGAGTAAGTTATAGTAGAGAGGGTAGAAGGAATATTTTTGAATTGTTAAGAAATTATTTTTGTTATTTTAATTGCAAGGAAGGTGTGTAGTTGTCTAACTATCTAGACACCTATGATTATGTCTATGCATCTAACTATCTATCTAGACAACTATGGTTATGTCTGTGTATATAACTATCTAGACAACTATGGTTATGTCTGTGTATCTAACTATCTATCTAGACAACTATGGCTATGTCTGTGTATCTAATTATCTAGACAACTGTGGTTATGTCTGTGTATCTAGCTATCTATCTAGACAACCATAGTTATGTCTGTTTATCTAACTTTCTAACTATCTAGATAACTGTGGCTATGTCTTTGTATCTAACTATCTAGACAACTGTGGTTATGTCTGTGTATCTAACTATCTAGACAACTGTGGTTATGTCTGTGTATCTAACTATTTATCTAGACAACTATGGTTATGTCTGTGTATCTAACTATCTATCTATCTAGACAGCTATGGTTATGTCTGTGTATCTAACTATCTAATTATCTAGACACCTATGGTTATGTCTGTGTATCTAACTATCTATCTATCTAGACAACTATGGTGATGTCTGTGTATCTAACTATCTAATTATCTAGACAACTATGGTGATGTCTGTTTATCTAACTATCTAATTATTTAGACAACTATCGTTATGTCTGTTTATCTAACTATCTAATTATCTAGACAACTATGGTGATGTCTGTGTATCTAACTATCTAATTATTTAGACAACTATGGTTATGTCTGTTTATCTAACTATCTAACTATCTAGACAACTATGGTTATGTCTGTGTATCTAACTATCTAATTATCTAGACAACTATGGTGATGTCTGTTTATCTAACTATCTAAATATCTAGACAACTATGGTGATGTCTGTTTATCTAATTATCTAATTATCTAGACAACTATGGTGATGTCTGTGTATCTAACTATCTAATTATCTAGACAACTATGGTGATGTCTGTTTATCTAATTATCTAATTATCTAGACAACTATGGTGATGTCTGTGTATCTAACTATCTAATTATCTAGACAACTATGGTGATGTCTGTTTATCTAACTATCTAAATATCTAGACAACTATGGTGATGTCTGTTTATCTAACTATCTAACTATCTAGACAACTATGGTGATGTCTGTTTATTTAACTATCTAATTATCTAGACAACTATGGTTATGTCTGTGTATCTAACTATCTCCCTGACCCTAGAACGATATATATCAATAGTATATCCTCTACTATCTATTACGAGCAGGTAACTAATTAATAAATTAAGTATTTTAGTTTTTGTCCCCGCCATATGGGGTCCAAATGGATAAATGACAATATTAGGCAGAAAAGCATTAAAGAGATTGTGGACACAATTTCAAGTGACCCTTCATATTTAGAGGAGTATTTTCAATTCAACGGGACCTTCACAAGCTTTGTATGATATTGTGTTTTAACTTTGAATTGTGGTTCCTCCAGAAAAGTTATTGCTACAGAAACAATGAAGAATCTTGTTGGAATTAAGCACATTTTAAGCTTGAAAAACGAGGATATCTTTAATATTTTCGATCAGATGAGCGTTTTAAAGTCTAACATTGTGAATCGGGTATGTCCTTCTTTAAATGGAGGGTCACTTGAATTTACAACAACATTTCCTTTAATAAGATCAGACTCATCTGTTGAAGATTTTACACAAAAAGATTTTTTTACAATTTTTGTCATATGAATTTCAACTATATCTAACAGTAATATTTCTTTAACTAAAACCTAATGTTGTAGACCTACCCGTACCTCTGTCTACTTGTCTGTTCCAAGTATTATATTCTCAATCCTCTTTACCTTACCAAACTACTTCATGCTGCACACAGAGGAGCGCAGGGAACTACCTCACTTATCATCCAAGTTCCAGGTCTCAAATAGATATATTAAAGGGACTGTTAAGGTAAAAAGAACTAGGAGCATGCCTAAAATTTCTAGACACCACTGGGTTATCGTAATTTTCAGATTCGTCCCGTATTTGCTGAATATCATATGTTTAAAATTTGATTCAATTGATACTATGTCACGTATATTAGAGCTTTCGTAGAACTCGGACACAGTTTTATTTAATTTCTCGAGACAGAGACATCGGATAGACCTATAATTGGTCGTTATCAACTCCTAAAACTAGGTTTTCGTCTATACCCCCTTTCATTTTACCTTAACAGTCCCTTTAAGTGGCAGGAGTTGGAAACTTTTGAATTCCAAAACAGTTTGATTTCAAACTCAACTATAAATTCATATTAAAAAGTGATGAAGGTCGCGGATTTCTATAAGAAATCTTTAACTTGCTTTAGGAAAAAAATACAAATTCAATTTCAGCTAATCTGCTAGATGCATGTGATAGCAGATGAATCAGCCATTCATAAATTTTAAACTTAAATTAAACCCAGGAATTTGCATGAGAAACATGAGAAATTGTTTACTTAAATAGTTAATTGCAATTTCATGCAAACTTGACTTATATCTTATTATCACGTCCAGAAAGTAAATTGCAAGTAATATTGTAATATAATATCATTTTAATTACAACTTCTTTAATTAAAGAGCTAGTTAGAAGAATAAAGATGTTCGGAATTTCTAATACTAACTAAAAAATTTGCCTATCTTATTCTTGGGCATAAATGTGATGTCTCGTAAGATTTACCTTCTCTGGCTCTCTCCCTCTTTTTGTGAACAATGAAGGGTTACTGGTACGTGTATACTTTAGAGTGGAATAAAAAATATTTAAACCATGAAACAGGAAAAATATTTATTAACGCAAAAAGTTTGCCCCAGAAAAAAAAACAAGAGCACAAATTATTTGAATATTAATTATTTAGTTACCCAAAGAGAATCAAGAACTTGAGTTCCGGTGGGCTAACTTTAGATCAAATGAAGCATATATCACGGTAATCTATATAATAAAGATCTTTGCTCATATATATTTGTCTACATGTCAGCTATGGCCGACCAAATAGCTCGACCATGAGTACCCTGGGGGTAACATAGGCTAATAAACATTTTAATATTATTTGTCAAAATTCGGAATTTTTTGTTTCAAAATTCAGATTTTTTTTGTTTTAAAATTCGGAATTTTTTCGTCTCAAATTTCGGAATTTTTCTTTTCAAAATTCAAATTTTTAAATGTTTCTAAAATTCCACGGGCAACGCCAGGCACTTGAGCTAGTTTTATATTAAAGGCCAGGTGTATACAATGAAACTTTAAATCCAATGAAGCATTTATCATGGTAATTTTATATTAAAATCCTAATGGAACAATGTAGCATGCTTTTAGCGGGGAAATATAAAGGATGCAAATTGCAAGGTTATTGATTTCAAATGTTGAAAAGATGTAAAAAGGGATATTACGCGGTACGCCTAATTTCAAGTGATAGCAGTGCCCGATTCACAAAGGTACACTTGACACATTTATCTGAAACAAGTGAAAGATATTTTCGTTTTTCTAGATTAAAAGAGTCTAGTTTTGATAATTCCTATATGTTTTTTTTCTGCAGTAGTAATCGCAAGTCAGTTTTCTAGTGAAACCACAATTAAAAATAATCAGTTCTCTAATTTGTAAACATTGATATCTTGAATCGGGCGTTCGCATCTTTGCCTGAGGGTCACTTGCTGACAGTGTTCATGTCACTTTAAAGCTAAAGAAAAAGATTCATACTTTTGGTCTATATTTTTTCAGAAACTATCCAGAAAAATCATAATATTTTTCTGTTTTTGTGGCAAAACCAGAAAATAATATTTTTTATATGCGTATTACATAATACATGGTTAAGAATAAATATTATTTTAATATGATAAGAAAACATAACTGCAAAACATTTCCAATTTTCTTTCTACTTTCAGACTTATTCGCCTAATATGTCTACCATTATATACCATAAGAAGTTTAACTCTTGCAAAGAAATCTTTAGTTCATTTCATATTATTTTAAAATTATTAAAAAATTGGTAGAAATTTAATTAAGCTCTTTACTTAAGTTTACTTTTGGGGGACAAACATTTGTGTAGATTTGAATTTGAAAAAAAAACACCATGTACAAATCAAGTAAATAAATGCAGTGATATTTCTCAATGAAATTTGTTATGATAGTATCTAAAAAAATGTTTCACTTCCATTAATGATATCCGGTTTTGCTTACTGGATTTCAAACGGATATCCTGTCTAAAGTTTCCTGTTCAGAGCCCAAGATTTACAAGTTTCGGCTCAAGTCGTAATTCCTTAAACCCAGGTTTAAGGCCTCGATCTTAGACCCAACTTTGACGACAGCTTGTGTCACTTGATTGACAGCTGCAAGATATTCGGCTCGACTTACGAAGTTAGGCCCAATGAAAATATAACCGACATTGGTTGGTTTTAATGGAGAATAAGTCTCAATGTTGAGTCTTATTCTAATCAATCCCAAGAATCCGCCGATTTTAACCATAAAAATCCGCCAAATATACGCACAATCTTATTCCCGTAAATCAAACTCCGTGGAAAATTTAGTTGCAACTTAGATCCCTAAGCTTGAGCGTTAAATTAGCCTTTATGGCAGCTTAGATCTCAGTCTATATATCTCAAAATTGTAGTAATCGCGGACTAGAAAATGAGTATAGAAATGAGATCATGTAATGATCATGAATGTACATTTAAAGTGAGTCTGATAAAGCCCTAAATGGTTAAAATGATGAAGCCGGAAATTTGAATGGAAATGATGGGGAAACCGGAAACCCCACAATAAGGAATTCACTCTGATTAAGCTTTAAATCTCCAACACAATTAATTCTTTGTTCAAAAAAGCTACTGCAGATCAGAAAATATAAATTACCCCGCCTTGCATCTTATAGATAAGAAACGTGCTGTGTGACCGTGAAACTGTGAGTTACCGGGAATAATGGGCAAACAAGTTATTTACCATTAAGGGTGTTGGGCCGGACGTTTAATAGAAAGACATTTCATAGATGGACATTTCATAGATGGACATTTCATAGATGGACATTTCATAGATGGACATTTCATAGATGGACATTTCATAGATAACAAATTCATAGACAGAACATTTCATAGACAGAACATTTCATAGACAGAACATTTCATAGACAGAACATTTCATAGACAGGACATTTCATAGACAGGACATTTCATAGACAGAACATTTCATAGACAGAACATTTCATAGACAGAACATTTCATAGACAGAACATTTCATAGAAAGAGCAGATTTTTCATTGACAGGTAATTGTACAGACAGAGGAGAATTTTTTATAGATAGGCAATTGCATGAACAGAAAAGTATTTTTTTTTCAGAGAAAATTTAATATATTTAGGGTTAGCAGAAAACGTGTCGAATATCCTGGAAATCATAGTTTTCACTCTTATATGCTTTCCTCCCGCCCCCCCCCGTATACGCCTGTGAGTAAAATTTTTGTTTTAATAATGTTTTATGTAAGGTTTACGTACTGTGGCTTCACTTAATATTCATCAACATTCTACCCTTCTGTGTTCTACTTTGGTTAAACAGGATCATCTACAAGAAACTTTCAGAGGTGACATTTTTAAATTTTTAAACATGGATTAATGGTTAATCAACTTAAACAAAATAGAAAGCTGTAAAATATGTTTAAATCTGTTGGCAAACATTCAAAATTAAACTATATCCATCCAGTAAATTGTTCATTTAAAATTTCAAAATTTATTTCAATATTTTCATGAACCCCCCCCCCCCATTCATGCTAAAAAAAATGTTATATCAATTCACATTTTGGTAAAGAAAGCCGAGTTTTTGCCACAAACTCAAACCTTGATATTCCAAATTTGGACTTTTTGGTCCAACCAGACTTCATAGTTTTAAATTTCTTAGGTCTATCTGGTTGTTAAGAAAAGAAATAAGAGTTTGTGGCAAAAACTCATTAAAAAAATAAGTTTAAAATTTAAATGCATGAATCTTTACGAAACACTGATAAAGATTTAAAAAAGATGTTGAATAATTTATTTCACTTAACCTAAAACTTGACAAAAATATACGAACTTTATGGGTATTAATTAGATCTTTTCGTATAGATTTAAATAAATAATGTTATGTGTTTAAAAGTTCATAGAATATGAACAATTTATGTAAACTTGACAGGTTTTTGCTAGAATTTTCGAACAATGAAGTATTATAAAACTACATTAACAAAAAAATATATATTAAAACCCTTTTAGAGTTTTTAAGTATGAAAGTACAACCACAAGCTGAAATTTTCTTAAAACTCTTGTCACAATTTCCCCCCTATCAATCTTACAGAGCTAAACGTTCTTTGCATTTCACAAATAGTGCTCATCGGTTTATTCTTTTCTTTTATTTAACTTTCAAGGTTTTATTAATTTTGAATAATTTTTTATCCTTCCCCCCCTATGTTTTTTCCCTTAGAGTTGAGATAGGGGAGTGTGATACATGTCCGTAGTCAAACTTTTCAAGGCCTGCTCATGAAAACAATTAGACCTCTAACTATGATGGTTAGGGTACAAGAGAGGGTTTTATAAAGTTTTTAAAAAGTACGTTGGAAAAATGTTCAAAAAATAATTATTTTTACTTTTGACAAATATTAACAACTAGCCGAAGGGCCCGGCGTTGCCCCTGGAAAAAAAATTTGAAAAAGAAATTTTGAAGAAAAAAAAAATGTCCAAAAAAAAAATTCAGCCCAATCGGTCCAGCCGTTTCGCCAGCTACAGGCAACATACATATATAAGAATGTCTTGTTGTTTTATTATAAATAACCCTGCAGCTTAATTAATAAAAAAGTTATTAACCATCTCTGATTTTTTAAACACACACCCGCCTTTTGACTGTTCCCTTCCTTCCGGAGAAAGATGATCGGACATATGCAAAACAAACAGAACAGACGTACAGACAAACACTGAAAAATAGAGATTACTAATTTATATACAATATATATATATATATATATATATATATATATATATAAAGATATGTGCTACCTACATTTAACATTTAAAATATCCTCCGTATACTCTATTTATTTATTTGAAGTATCCAGAATATTTGATTAAACCACTTACCCTTTATTCAGAACAAATTAAAAAACATTCATTTAGAATTAATTAAAAGATTATAAAAAGTATTAATTGAATATATTTAACATATATGTATAACATTTATTCATTTTTTGTGTGTTAACAACGTGACACATGATATATAGGGATTAGAAAATCGGAGTTTGTGGTAAAAACTCAGTTCCTCTCACCACAACATTTATTTTATCTTGGAGGGGGTTGTAAGGGTAATCCTGAGAATATATATCCCTGATTATATACATAATTTAGGTAAATGTACCAATCCGAAGAACAGGTGAAAATATTCTGCGAAAACGTGAGGTTAGGATGGCTCGGGTTTCCATTCTCATCGTTATCATTTTTCTTCTCTGTCACACACTGAAAGTAAGTAATACATGTTTTATCAAATATACAGGGTGTCCCAATAAACATGGGAATTCAGTGACGAATTCGATATTGTCTTTATAGATAATTCTTTTATTTACAGGGTGTCCCAATAAACATGGGAATTCAGTGACGAATTCGATATTGCCTTTTTTAATAAGTTTTTGATTTAGTATAGTGATACCTACTGAGAAAGTTGTAATCTGTAAGAGTTTCGTCTGCTATGTTCACATTTTGTTTGTTTATGTTTTGACTGCATACGGTTGTACTTAGTATAGACACATCTTTACAGCCATTTACCGCTTTCATAAAATAAACTCTAGCAGACATAATAATATTATGATTTTTGAAATTAGGTATTACAATACTAATTCATAACAAAGAAGATATCGAATTCGTCACTGAATTCCCATGTTTATTGGGACACCCTGTAGTGTAATGATACCTATTGAGAAAGCTGTAATCTGTAAGATTTTTGTCTGCTATGTTTACAATTTGTTTGTTTATGTTTGGACTGCATACGGGTGTACTTAGTATAACAGCTAGACATTATAGACATATCTTTACAGCCACTTACAGTTTTCATAAAATAAACTCTAGCAGACATAATAATATTATGGCTATTGAAATTAGGTATTACAATGCTAATTCTTAACAAAGACGATATCGAATTCGTCACTGAATTCCCATGTTTTTTGGGACTTTAAGCGTAGTTTCAAGTACGGCTACATGGCAAAAATGGCAATGCCTGATTCACAACGTTGCCCTTAGAAGTTTTGTCTGATCAAGTATAAACTATAAATATTATTAATCAATGTTTACAATTTTGAATACTGATTATTTTCAACCGTGTTTCCTCTTCAAAATGAAATTGCGCATTTCTACTACAGGAAAACATTTAGGTTTTAACAGAATGAAATACTTTTAAACCCAGTAAAACGACAATATTGTCCACATTATTGGTTAAATAAAGGTTTCATGGGTACAGTTGTGAATCAGACATTACCAGCTTTGCATGAAGGGTCACGCGTACGGTCCCTTTAAAAGAACCTTTTCAGCCTGGGGAAGTAAACCCTCGGTATTTCAAACTTTTAATATTATATCTAGAGAATTCATAGTTTGTCATATCAAAGGTAGCTAAGTTACACTATTATCTATATATTTATAAAGTTGTAATCTCTGTTTGTCTATCTGTTAGTTTCTTTGTCCGATCATAACTCATGAACCCCTAGACCAATTTGCCTAAAATTTTTATAGAGGAACTCTGTCTGTAGGAACACGGGAATGTTCTTAGCTAGGTTTGAGATTCTAAAATGAGTGGGTCGAATTTTTCGGGAAAAATAGATAAATCGTAATTTACGACAATGCGCGGGTAAATGGTGGGACTAACTTTGACTACCCTGGGCAACGCTGGGTTCCCAAGCTAGTACCATCGTGGTGTGAGGGAAGATCTGTACCTTTGCGCTGCAATTAGAATCTAAGAACATTAAAAGATCTTTACTGTTTTGTTTTGAAATTGACAACTTGCGGTCGCAGCTTTCCTAAAAAAGCAAATCTTGAATTAATATCTGCAGCAAAGATGAGCAAGAAAATGGTAGACAATTTCCCTTTTTAAAATGGAAAAAGTAACAAAATAAATATTTCAGTTTGTTCCGAGTGTTTGCGAAATAATTTCTGGAAACCCAGGTAAGCATTATTTTCAATTAAAAAAATATATTTCTCCCTAAATTAAAATTTTTGATTTCCCAAAAAATAAGTTGTTCACTATTTTATCGTCTCCTGAAATCTAATTTTCTAATCCCTTTATCTTTCTTACCCAATGTCGTAGACCTTAGACCAAATAATCAGAGGTTTACATCATCAGGTTGCAAAGATACAAGGATTAGAAAGATTGAGTTTGTGGCAAAAAACTCAATGTCTTTGCTATCCACATTTTGCAACCTGATGTGGTAGACCTTGCATATTTCAAACAACAAATTCTGTAAGATTAAGTTTAAAATATCAAAGGTTTACACCGCATCGGATTGAAAAGGATATAAATAGTAAAATTAGAGTTTGTGCGAGTATTCCGCGCACCTCTGACCCTTCATTAAAGGTAAATTCAACCTAAAGTCTGACCGCATCAACCTTGTTGCAACGGCCAGTCCTATTAAGTGTCTGCTTCATTTACCCAATGTCCGGGAGATATACAGTACAAAATGGGACCGGAAAAGTGGACCCAGCTCGGAAATTAAAATGTACTACGGCTGCCCGTGATTCAGTCCGCTTACCATATAATGATAATTTTTAGTTAGGTAGAAAAGTTCCAAAAACTAAACAAAACAAATTTCCTAATAATTATCAGAGAATTTTTAATCAAACGGTTCTTTTAGATCAATCTAATTTACATAGCAAAGTTTTAATGATATTTTTAAAATCGTGCTCTCGAGGGGGAATTTTAAATATTCACATGCTAGTCCTAGAGGTTTATAAACATATAGTCTTCTTTCAGAAGTTCATATCTCAGGTGAACACTAAACACAGTTCGAAATTTAAAAAAATGTAATTAATGAATTTAGAATATATTCCCCACGTGGTGGAGTTAGCGCATCTTCTCATCATTGTCAACTGCAGGTTTATTTTCATAACGTTTCTAGATTGTCTTACATATATTTATAACCTTTTTAAAATGAAAATTGAAAATAAAAAAAATAAAAAATATCGGTTTTTTCCCTAGTCACGTTAAACTAAAGTAAATTGTACGACGTTTTCAATCATAACTCCTTTATTGAAATTTGAGAGAAGCAAAAAAGTCACCGGATATAAGAATTGAGTCTTTGTCACAAATACTAATTTTCTTATTCCTTAATCTTCGCAACATAACCTCGTAGAACTTAGATTTTTTAATTGTGAATTCTATGATTACATAATCTAAATTTGAAATATCAACGGTTTCCATAATCGGGTTGTAAAAGTAAAGGGATTAGAAAATTTGTATTTGTTCCAAAGAAGACTCAATTCCTTTGCTTTTCTCATTATTTCTCAAAACCAGAAGAGCTACAGTGAATCCCAGATATATGAATACATAGCAAGAGTTCTATACAATGTCGTATTCTCAACATATATATAAGATCAAATGCCGCGGAAAAACGAGTTATTATATCAATTGCTGTCCTTTCTATTTCAGGACTATTAATTTACCTTGAATTAAAAATAAAAATATAAGTGAGATTGACTGCATAAGGTCACAAATTCCCTATTTTCATATATTAGTATTAAACAAATTAGTAAGCAATACGCAAACGAATTTCTGACAAGTGATTAAAATGTATCCTCCCTTGCCATAAATAGTCTATTTATTCTATATTTTTATTAATTTTAGTGTAAATTTTCTGATTTATGCCTGCTCCAGTGGAAACAGTATCTTTGACATATTTACTCTAAGGTAAAGTTTTTTTTTTATTAATTTGTACATCTTTTTTGGAGTGTCACTTGAAAGTACGTCTAAAATCTCTTTAATTTGTCTCTATTCTAAACATTTTGACTGCTCGATAGCTTTCAGGTTGTCAATTTTAATCAATTTTTATTTTACAGTTTTAAATAGATTATTGAACTCAAATCTACAAGTTTTTTAGCCTTTGATTTCATATTTAAGTTTAAAAATCTTTTGTATATATTTATCATTTAAGAATAAGAATTGTTATTAATGGTATGAGCTAATTCTTTATTAAATTAACACGTTTATATATGTTTTCTCACATTGCTATTAGTTTTAATAAACAGGGTTACCCAGAAAGGATGAGACTTCAGAGACGATTGTACAAAATGTATATGGTTTGTTTCCTTATATTCAAGTTCCCTAAAGTTGTAAACTTGTTTCTTTCTTTGCCAAATCATCATATAAGCTATTAGATTACTATATTTAAGGCCGAATATTTGATTTAACCTTGGGGTCGTCATATTTTAAGAGTTTTCGGTCGTCTTTACAGTCTCATCCATTGTGGGTAACCCTGTATTATGTACGAAGCCAATAAACATAAGACTAAAGTTAATATTGTTGATTATTATCATGATTTTTTGTTGAAGGCATCCAATATTAAGCTCTAAAATGTTCAAAGTGGGTTTAAACTTTTAGGGTTTTATTCAAGCTAAGATACACTAGATGGAAAAAAATTTATGTAGCAATAAAAATTGCAATTTATTTTTAATATAAAAATCCAATTTTTTGTTCTCACTCTTACATGGAACAAGTTTACTATATATTCATCATTTGCCTAAAGCAAAATTACATCTAACAATATAAAAGTTTACAGTTTAATATTAATACTCTTTTCTCTGCATATCGCATTTTATGATTGACAGGGTTTGCCAAATTGCCATACAAGACTTTTATCTTAAGTATAGTTTAGTTATTTAAAGGTGGTTTTCAGAAATGGAGTTTCTTGGTCCCAGTCTAGCCTATTTCGTTTTCTAAAAATGTTGTATGATGACAGCACTGCAAGGCTTGATAGATTTTCGCACATTGCTTTGAAACTGGGTTTGCAGAACTTATGCAGTTTCTTTAGATTTGCTTTATTTGATGGCGAGATATATCCTCTTGAGCCGATTTCAAAAGGATGAACAGACACATCCCTTGTTGTTATATCTGTGATAAAATTTTCATACTTGTTCATCTTTTGAGTGTTGACATTTTTTATATTCGTTTCCAACGGGACAGTAAGCTCAAAAATATCCATCTTTTCCTCCATTCTATCGATAATTACTAGATCTGGTTTCTGTGCGGACACAATTGGAAGTTGGGGGGAACAGCACCTCCTTCTTGAAGGATATGGGACGGGATGTCGGTATACATCAAAAATCGGTCGATATCAATTAAATCAGTGATATATTTAATAAGATTGTTGTGCCTCCAAGTATATCTTTTTTGGTGTAGTGCAACCTTGCAGCCATTCGAAATATGGTTTGTAGTTTCTTGTCTTCTATACCTTGCAATTTAGCGCCTGCCTGTAAACATAGTTTACAGAGATCTGATGCAGATTTTCCCCATTGTAGAAGGTTACTTTTTGTTGGCAGGGTGTCCAAACAGGAATTGAGTAGAAATTTCAGTGTACCTTTCTTTAGATTGAACATGTAAGATTTCCAGATCATATAAGATTTTTCAAGATGTTTCTGTATGTTCTCTCCAGAAAGTTTCATTTTCAAAAGATATTTTTTCACTGACAGTTGTTATCATTTTTTTTGGAGTATTGATGCTAGGAAGCTTGGTCATCCCATTCAGGCATTTCTGAATAAGAAGTGCATTTATATTTTTCAGTTTTGTTTCAAATTCGCTCTTGATGTAATCAAATCCTTACTAAGTTTACTCATAGGAATAATAAGTGTGCCAAGGAATTTCTGCTCTTTTTGAAATATATTTGGAATTTCAGTTTCACCAATAGTAAAGTTTATTCTGCAAGGTATACCTGATCTGATGGAAAATGATCTACATTTGCTGGTTTTAATCTCATTCCCATACTTTCAATCTTGGATTTTATTTATTTTAAATTTTTTTGATGTTTTCTCAGATCTGTTGTTATCAGGCAAAAATCGTCAGCATAGGGCAGAGTAATAATTTTCTCTCCATTCAGATTAAATCCACAATCATTCTTACTCTGTAGAAATTCAATCATTGAATTGAAAACCATCAGAAATATGATGGGACTAAGCGGGTCACCTTGAAATACTCCTCTTTTAAAAGGAAACCCATCAGTAAAGAAATTTTCTTATTCATATTTTTTTATACACATATTGAGTATCATATATATGTATCCGTGTCTGAAGAAATATATAGCTTATTTTTGATCTCTTATCCTAATGTATTCATAATATTTCTTGAAGAACAATCTTTTATATCATTGAGCCTAAAACTTTTTGTATTTCTGACTGATTAAATTGACTCTATTTTCTCCGCCAACTGTTCTCCAACCGCCTCCACCACTTCACTCCGCCATTGTTTGAATCTAATTATAAACTGGACCCGGGGAGCTATTGTGTAAACAGTCTGAGCTATCTTGAAGCTCCCCGGCCACATTTACAATTGTATCACTTAATTAATATATATGTATGTTAACTTGTGGCCTAATAACTGATTTGATTTGATTTGATTATTTAAAATTTTATTTTTTTATTAGCCTAATATTTGAATAACCTGGAATTAGATAAATAATTAAATTACTTTTCCTTTTAATCCTATTTATTCTAGGAGACAAAGAAACACATCCTCTCCGCTAATGAGATCCAACATTGCGGTAAAGAAAAATATTTATTATTCTTTACTTTATGCACACACACAGTACAGCATGCGCATTGCAAATTATCACGTTTCTACGGATCATCCAAGAAAATTTCAGATGGCATACTTTTTTGAGACTGTTGGCCGGGGGAGACATTGCTCGATTATNATCCAACTTCATCGAGAAGTTAGGTATGTTTGCGCGGATGCAAAAATATGAGGGTTTGGTTTAATTTGCTGAATTGTGGAAAATAAATGAAAAGTATGAATAAAGTTATCTTTCAAAATTTTTCCAAACCAGATTATTAAAAATACATACCCCTGCATAATGTAATGAATAGCGATTGAACTATATTTAATGAATATGGGGTAGTAAATGAACTGAGTACAAATGTTAAAACCACTTCTCTTCTGCGCCGGTAAAAGTTAAAGTGGGCCAACTTTGTCTACGCAGTATAACCCTACAAGATGTTTTTTAAATGTCAGTTTTTAAACGCTAAATACTTTACCATGTTAAAAGATATTTAAATTCACTAAAATGCTAATGAAAGATGAGATTGACACTTTTGATAACTTATTGAAACATAAGTACAAGATTTTTTCAATTATTATTCGAAATGCCCGCCATCTTCTTGGTAGCAAATTTTTACCTGTCTTTGAAATTGTCAGCGACACAAAGCAGGGTATCTCTTGGATTCAGGAATGCATATTTCTCAACAATCATCTTCAGCTTAGGGATTGTTTTAGATTTTCTCTGATTGACTCCGGCCTCTGTCAAAAATGTATGTTTTGATTTAAATAAATTTGCAGATATCTCTTACTATATTTTGCGGATTTTAATAATAAATTATCAAAAGTGCCAATCTGATCTTTCATTAGCTTTTCAGAAGAAAACTTAAAACTCTTAAAAAATGTTATTAGCATTTGAAAGTTAACATTTAAAAAACATCCTGTGCAATTACTATTCGTTAAATCTAGTCCTATATCATGAAGATATTTTAGTAAAGAGTATAATATGAGTAATCAGTTCCTTTCATGTTAAATTTGATCTTTTTTCAGCTTCAAGTGATTCCTCGGCCCCCCTCGGACCTTGCCTTCAGAGCAGCAGGAGATCCCTTAGGCTAGAGACCAGCATGTCAGTCAGTGTTTAATTATTCAAGGTGTTTAGAGATAGCTCTATAAAACCTGTGACGTACGTGAATGTAAAAAAAAGTTCAGTTTGCTGTAATTTCATTAAGAAAATTTTGAACTAACTATTCATTAAAACTTTTTGAACAATCATTTAGGTTTATGCATTTACATTGTAATTCAAGCAATCTTTAAACTAGATTTTTAAACTTATTTTTATTTGGATCCTCTCTTGACAGTGATAAAGATCAAATTTCATTAATAAAATTTTTTTGTAAACAATTTAAAACCTTTTTCTAAGGAAGCTCTCCGACTGATGGGCATCGATTTGAGGCGGGTTTTCAAACATTCAAAGTTTTTAGGCTTTTTAAAGGCTTTACAAGTATCCGAGATGCAAATTCTATTTTAAAATGGCATTGTAGACAAGTTTTTTTTACACAAAGCAAAAATTTACACTAATCAAAGATATTGCCCAAAATGATTTTTCAAAACGGAAACGGAAACGGAAAACGATTTTCAACCGTTTAATCAGAGGAAATATTTTGCTTTGTACAATAAAACCAAACTTGTCTATCATGCAATTTTGAAATAGGATGTGCAATGTGAAGCCTTTAAAAAGCCTAAAAAATGTGAATGCCTCAAATCGACGCCCTTCTGTAGTTCTACCAAGCACTTACATAGAAATAGGAGGAAAATACTTTGGATTAGTAAATACATTGTGAAAGGAGGTTTAAGCTTAAATGTGATGTTACAGTATTAAAGATAGACTGATTTTTGAAAAAATATTTCATAAGAAATCGTTCGAACAAAGTCATTTTTTTGAATAAAAAAGCTTTATATTTTAGTTTAATATTTAACTAAATGTCTCCATTCTGATTTTTTGATAAATTATTTTTTGCTTTGTATATACAGGGTGTCCCACGAAACATGATAGTTGGTGAATAGTTTTGAATGTCTTCTTCCATATGCGGTATTAGATATTAAAGACTTTTTGCAGTATATTTAGTTTTAAAAATATATTTAACTTAGAAATTAATTTTACTGTAATATGGATGCCATAAAATATTCATTATTATTCTCTTTGGCAACAAACAACTTGATATATTATGGAAGAAGACTTTTAAACTATTCACCAACTGTCATGTTACGTGGGACAACCTGTATGCAAACTGTATGTACACTGTAAAACAGACAAGAAATGAAAAGTCGGAAAACTCACTTCTAATTATCCTAATTATCCATCTTAGAATACAAATATTCAGCTAGCATCTTAGAATACACAATATTAAGATTCGAATAGTATCTCAAAATACACAATATTAAGTCTCTGCTAACATCAGAGTATACACAATATTAAGATTCTAATAGCATCACAGAATACACAATATTAAGACTCTGCTAACATATGAGCATACGCAATATTTTGACTCTGCTTACATCTGAGCATACGCAATATTATGACTCTGCTAACATCTAAGCATACACAATATTAAGACTCTGCTAACATCTGAGCATACACAATATTAAGACTCTGCTAACATCTGAGCATACACAACAATAAGACTCTGCTTGCATCTGAGCATACACAACAATAAGACTCTGCTTGCATCTGAGCATACACAACAATAAGACTCTGCTTGCATCTGAGCATACACAAAAATAAGACTCTGCTTGCATCTGAGCATACACAAAATAAGACTCTGCTTGCATCTGAGCATACACAACAATAAGACTCTGCTACCATCCAAGCATACACAATTATAAAACTCTGCTACCATCCAAGCATACACAATTAAAAAATTCTACTAGCATCTTAGAATACACAATATTAAGATTCTGATAGCATCTCAGAATACACAATATTAAGACTCTGCTAACATCAGATTATAAACAATATTAAGATTCGAATGGCATCTCAGAATACACAATGTTAAGACTCTGCTTGCATCTGAGCATACACAACGTTAAGACTCTGCTAACAACTGAGCATACACAACAATAAGACTCTGCTAACATCTGAGCATACACAACGTTAAGACTCTGCTAACATCTGAGCATACACAACGTTAAGACTCTGCTAACAACTGAGCATACACAACAATAAGACTCTGCTAACATCGGAGATTAATTTTAAATCCAATTTTCAAGTTTATGGCCAATTTTGAGAATCTTATTCCTATATTTCTACCTAAGATACTAATTAATTGCAACATTTTTAATCCTCATATCGTTGCTGTCGCACACCTTTGATATTTAAAATTAATGTTTGACATATTTAAGGTTAACACCTTCAGTTTGCAAAGATTAAAGACATTTTAGAAGATTACAGTTTGTGGCCAGTGTTTAATTACTTTGTTAAGTCTATGAAGGCGTAGTCTCTTATTTAAAAAATGTGAATTTGATCATTTCAACCATATCTTTATCAATGTCAGTATAAAAAAGAAAATATTTTTGCATCTAAATGAAAGATAATAGTTATTTTTTTGGTAAAAATAAATGTCTATGTGTATTATAACTTTTAATTATTTCTATTTAGATTACGATAACATTTGATATTAAGTTATCAGATCTTATATCAATAAGAAAATATATTGAGTGAGAAATTAATTCTAGAAAAAATAAATATTGTTCCGAGTCAGGAAAACTATATGTACGTGCTTCAGAGCTGAAAACTTTAGAATGGTGGATATCGAGATTAATGCGTGATCCTCTCTCTTTCTTAATATCGAGATTAACCTAATCTTGTTCTTGTATCCTGAAAAGTGTATAAAATTCAACCAATCAGAGTCGCGTATATGGAGCCGATAAATTTGAAATTTTCTATTTAAGATTATATACAGAAATGGGAGGAACGCTTTAATTTAGAAAAACCGGTTTTTTATTTTTCTCTACTATATCCAAGAAAAGACGCGTTAAGAAGAAAATCAAAAGTATGCCCATTGGATACTCAGATTAAGTAATCAGGATTAAGGATATCTCATTCTAAAGTTTTCAGGTCGTTCAGATAAATCTTTGACGTTTCAGAGTGATTCTTTTTGGTTCTTTTTAGAATATTAAGGTTTTTGAACTTTAAAAAGGTTCTATAAAAATTTGAGAAGTTTTACAATTTATAAAATAACTTATTTCTAGACGTTTGCTTTCCTTAAACGATACAAAATGTTAACCCTTGGAGAAATACGTGCGAATAAACAATTGAAAAAGATAGCTTTTAGGTTTTGTTTTTCTCACATATAATTAAAAATATTGTAAAGTTTAATAAAACTAAACGTTTACCTACAAAATATGGGTTTGAAATGTTGGATTTTTTTACAAATTTATGTTCATGCTTTAAAACTAAAGTCCTAAATTCTTTAAAGTTAAAAAAACTACTTTATCACTTGAATCACTAAACAGTAAACATAAAACTCTTCACAAATAAACTAATAAGCAAAGCATTTCAATTTCTTCCTTTGGTACCAGGATTGAAACAAAGGAATTGAATATTTTCAATGGTTGTATCTTTTGTGCAAACTCGAGGTTTAGCTAGACTTGGTTTAAAAAAAAAGAAAACCTAGATGGTTTTATCTCTACCAAGCCAGAGATTGTCAATTTTGTAAAAACTATTATATGTTTACATTTAAAATCTCGGAAATTATCTTTAAAGCACTTTAAAAATAAAAATATATAAATCAGAGTTGAGTTTTCAAAATTTTCATGTGTAAATCTGTCAGCTGTTTCATGGCTGTGTCAGACGCTGAACTCCAACCTTCGAGTGTGCGAGGTGGGGAAGACGCTTTATTAAAAGCATGGCTAAGTGGGGATGACATTTGTAGATCGAGATTGAATCCTAGCCCAGCCCAGAAAGTGTCATAACTTAACCTAACCCGTGGCCGCAGCGCTCGGACCCCTAGCCTGTGTCCTAGCCGCAGCTCTCAGCCCAGAAAGTGTCTTAACCTAACCTAACCCTAAATAAAAGAAAGTGTCATAACTTATCCTAACCCGTGGCCGCAGCGCTCAACCCCCTCGCCTGTCCTAGTCGCAGCGCTCGGCCCAGAACGTGTCTTGACCTAACCTAACCCTTTATAAATACTAATTTAATTGAAAATTGTTGAAAAAGTGGTCATGTACAAAAGTAAAATCTGCAGTGAAGTCTTCCAAACCTCGCACACTCGAAGGTTGGAGTTCAGCGTCTGCCATATAAAGAGACAGAGAATTTGAAAGAACTCTTTCATTGGTCGAATCAGAATCAAGCAGAAGCTAATCCAAAACTCGATCTTGTCAAAAGCTTGAGTTTAGGTTAGGTAGGGCTTTTATACTTTTAAAATCTCAGTTTTGGGTAAATCAATGAAAGTTCAAATTATGTTTATGTTGAATAAATTCTAAAGTGCTTAAACGTTCTCTGATAAATTTCAAGTACTTATAACATAAAGCTTTGATATAAATTGAAGGGCAGATTTGCAATTTCAAAGGAATTGAGTCTTTGTCACAAACTCTGATTTTCTAATCTGTATATCCGAGCAACCCAATATCTGTATATCTTATTTTTGTTTAGTTTTACGATGTACACAAAGAGGATTTCAATTTAAAGAGAGATAAAAATAAAATATTATCTTTCCAATAATTTCCATTAATTACATTTCTAATTGTAAAGTCATTACAAAATATCTAAGAACAAACTGTATTCATTAATTAGACTAACTTTCCTATATTTACAATAATAAAAAAGAGATGTACAATTGTACATCAAAAGAAAACAAAATGTTGTTGACATGAATAATAAGTTTATATAAGTATGTAAAAAAAGGAAATAATATAACTCAATTCGCAGTATAGTTTTATTTACAGGCTCGTCCTTAGGGATTGCATGGAGAATGATAAAATATATCAATACATCACATTTCCTCCTTTTCTCTTTATCTTAGAAGCTAGCATACACGGGTTTACAAACACAGGGAGCAGGGGCGTAAATAAGGATTGTGTAGGGGGGGGGGTACATTTTTTAAATGTGGCAAGCAAAGCGCGGCGAATTTTTTTTACCCCCAAATGAATTTTTANATTTGCATTTTCCACTCATTTCTGGCATTTACAAACTCTATCAAATTAAGGCTACCTGTAAAAAAACTGAATTTATTTAAAGTAAGATAAAAATAGTTTTAATCTAAGAGGAAAAAGATGTTACTATTTTAAATCTTTAGAAAAGCTACTCTGGAAAACTTTGAAAAAATATTGTCTTTGTTTACATTCTAATTTCAATTACTAAAATTTTTTTTTGTTTTCAATGTAGTATGTTAGATTATAAATCTTATATGGAAATGACATTATTTAGAAGTAAAAGGGTATATGCTTTATGGCCCATACCCTTTTTTTCTATTAAAAAACATCTAATTGTAATGACATTGACTTTTACTTTAGAATTTAGAATTATCTAGAATATGTTGACTTAAAATCTGAAATATCCGAAGTATCTGATTTAAATTATTTTTGTGCAGATTTTAAAGATATTTAATTTTAAAATCAACCTTTTTTAAAAAAAATTCTGGGGGGGGTAATTACCCCCAGGATTCTAGGTAAATAACCATATTTCATATTTCATTAATTTTAATCCGTTAATTACATGAATATTTATGCTATCTGCAGTGAAAACTTCATTTCCTTTAAATCATATTAGATTTCCCATCTAATGCAATCTGAGCTGAAAACTTTAGAATGATGGATATCAAGATTAATGCTTAAACTCAGCTGGTTTCACTATACCCGAGATTATTTTAATGCACATTCGATATCCAAGAAAGAAGTTTAAAATTCAACCAATCAGCATATCATGTTAAGATGTACTCTTTAACTTTTGAAAAACCGGTTTTTTTCTGGTGTTATAAATGTGTCATATCAATCGAACTAAACATTGATTATTAAATAAATGTAAGTTTTGGAATAATGTTTGTTAAGACAAAACTCCGGAATAAGAAGACCACTTTTTTACTGTCGTTTTTACTCAATAAATGCTTTAATAAGCCACTAGTAAAACTATTTGCTTTGTATACAACATCAAATACACTTAAATATTGCTATTCCGGAAGTTTATGGTTATCACTGTAGGTAAAGCTGATTTTTAAATTTAAAATTAATGTGCGTTAAATCGACTGCAGTAACTGATAGTTTTGTTCTTACTATAGTTCCCTTTCAGTAAAATTTATGAGCAATCAGATAAAGAAAACGACACTATTGAGTATTGATTAGGGACACTTTATTTGTCTACATTTAACGCAGATTTTACTAATCTAATTAGTGAACATTTATTTATATTAGACATTTTTGGGAGCCTTAATGGTTTACAGCATTTGAAAATTGATTATCAGCTAAATTAACTGCAATTTTATTTCCTCATTTCAGCTAAAAAAAGGTACCCCGAGGTTCGAGAGGTACAGAGCGTCCCATATCATATTAGATTATCTCCAATCTTTAACGCCAAAATACGCACATAATACTTAAAAAATCTAGCACTTTCTGCAAAAAGAAAATTCTGTTAGCCTTATTAAATTTTTCAAAATGATTCATTCTTCTTAAATTTTATGATTTGTCCCCCAAATCGTAATTTAGACCCATTGACGTGTTCTAATTTGATGTGGGACACCCTGTATATTGTGTGGTTTTTTTGCACCCTCCCCCTGACCTTTAAGAATTGCTCTAGTTTTCTTTTAAGTCTTTTTATCCTGTGTGAAGAATACTACTGGCCGGATCTCAATTCAAGGACTATAATATGTAATATTGAATCCAATTTGTTTAGCTTAAAACTTTTGTTTTATAATCTCGGAAGTCCTGTGCAGGATCAATAATTGTGTTGCATCCACTTCCATGGGTAGGGATGTTAACGTTTTCATTTTTTTTGAAAAACGATCGTTTCGTTATGAAAACGACGACGAAAAAATCGAAAACGGAACGATCGTTTTTAAAAACGATCGTTAATTTTTAAAAAAGTTCGTTTTTTAAAAATGATCGTTTTTTATGACCACTTTTCAACAATTTTCTATTAAATTAGTATTTATTTAGGCTTAGGTTAGTTTAATAAGACACTTTCTGGGCCCAGCGCTGCGGCTAGGATTCAATATCAATCTACAAATGACATCCCCCCCTTAATCATGCTTTTAATTAAGCGCGGCCGTGAAGTCTTCCCCACCTCGCACACTCGAATTGGTTGGAGTCCAGGGTTTGCTCTGCCGTGCCAGTGCTCTTGTTCTATCTGCGTCGGTACGTTATCTGTGATGAAACCGAACAGTAAAACTCGTGCATTGAGTACAACTGTACTCAATGCACGAAACATTTTTTATCGTACGCATTAATATTAGGAAGATAGATTGATAAAAATAATACTGGGAGCCGGTTGGAGGAATTTATCGCACAGCTGACTAATCAATATTTGGTCATGTGATCACTTCAGTCAGCTGACTTAGCTGCTTGTGTTGTGTATACGAACTTTAATCTACAACAAAAAATTTATTATCCTCATCTTTCTGAGATTTATCTATCTGAGATCCATCTAAGTTGTTGGTAATTTCCTAGAGAACGATTTTATGGACCCCGCCCCCCCCCTCCTATCAATTTTGTACATGGATCTTATATGTAACACTTGGATATATAGTTGACTTTGTGGCCGCAGCGCCCGGCCCCCTAGCCTGTCCTAGCCGCGGTTTCGGCCACCTAGCCTGTTAAAGCTGCAGTGCTCGGCCCAGAAATTGTCTGAACCTAACCTTCCTCTAAAATAATGCAAATTAAATATTTTAATAGTTTTGCTGAAAAATGAGTTGGGGCGGGGAGGCGGATCCCAAAATCGTTCTCTAGGACAGACCTAAGTTGTGAGAGAGATAAAGTAATGTAACAATTATTTCGTAATTTATACTTTTTCCGTGATATTTATATCCACAGCGCGGCGTTTACTATTTATGCGGATCAACGGATTGAACAGTGGAGTGTTGTCTGAGCAGTGCGCTAGATGTGAAACAATTAGTTTAAATATAGGTTTCAATATATCTATTGCGTCTGTCCTGTAGAACGATTTTTGCACCCCCCCCCCAGGCCCCCTCCCCCCCTCCTATCAATTTGGAACATGACCTTGATTTAAACTATTGTCCACTAAAAAAAATGTTTATTTTGTATTTTTCAGGGTTAGGTTAGGTTAGGACAATTTCTGGGTCGAGCGCTGCGGCAAGGACAGGCTAGGGGTCCGAGTTCTGTGGCCAGAACAGTCCTTTAATTTCAACAATTTTCAACAAAATTAGTATAGATTTAGGGACCTAGCGTCGCGGCTAAGACAGGCTAGGGGGCCGGGCGCTGCGGCCACATGACAAATCCTTGTATTAAATTACCAATCTATTTAAATTGTGCATATTATGTTATGGGGTTGGTATATTTTTAACAAAGGTTCGGGTTAGTCATAGTTAACGCCCCCCCCCCCCCCCCCCCCCTCCTATCAGTTTTGTCCAATTTTCAGCAAAATTATTATTATTTATTTTGTTTCATTTTATGGTTAGGCCGGGTTAAGACAATTTCTGGGCCGAAAGCTGCGGCTAGCACAGAATAGGGGGCCGAGCGCCGTTGCCAGGACAGGCTAACGGCTGGTCACATAACCAATTATATCCATGTGTTACCTATGAAATGCATGTTCAAAATTGATTTGGTGTCCAAAAATCGTAGAGTTTACTAGTAATTTTTAGTTTATTAGTAATTAGTGTAGCACTTGACCAGCTTTCTGGGAAATAATTGAATTAATGGGCTCCCATTTATGCATTTATGCTACCCTTAGTTCTTTCGATTGTTTTTTACTTATTTTGCGTCTGCAGAAATGCTTCCTATCAATATTGTGTCAACTTGTATCAAAAGGTATGTTAAAGAATGTAGCAAAAAGTAAATTTAAAGTAAGTGCTTGTATCTCACAATTAAGGATATCTCTGCGAGTTATGACCACCACGGGATATCGAAAAGAAATTAAATTAATCTTCAGGTCATTGCTTAAAATTCCAAAGCTTCACAGGTCAAAAGTTTTGGCTTGAGCTAACATGAGTCTCCTAGTTTTTTATATTTACACTTTTCTCAGAATTAAGAATGTTAGGGTCTCTGTTTCTGATTGGTTTAATGCTTGGACAAGGAATTGCTTCCAATGGATTTCTAGACATGGACACTATCAGAATTCAGAGGTATAGTATAGATAATTTTTAACTATCAGAATTCAGAGGTATAGTATAGATAATTTTTAACTATCAGAATTCAGAGGTATAATATAGATAATTTTTAACTATCAGGATTAAGAGGTATAATATAGATAATTTTTAACTATCTGATTTCAGAGGTATAATATAGATAATTTTTACCTATCAGAATTCAGAGGTATAATATAGATACTTTTTAACTACCAGAATTCAGAGGTATAATATAGATAATTAACTATCAGAATTCAGAGGTATAACAGAATTCAGAGGTATAATATAGATAATTAACTATCAGAATTCAGAGGTATAATATAGATAATTTTTAACTATCAGAATTCAGAGGTATAATATAGATAATTAACTATCAGAATTCAGAGGTATAATATAGATAATTTTTAACTAAAACTTAAAAAGGTGGTAGTATTTTCAATATTTTCAAGGGCAAAGAAACTTAACATTTTTTAAATTAACAACACTATTATTAAAAAATTATATTTTTATTTTAAAAATAGTTTTAAATTCGACAAACATTCAACACAAGTATTTAGATTTCAATCATTAAAGAATTTCCCCTTGAAATCGTTTATATATTTAAATATTAAGAAGAACTTTTAATAAACTGTCCTTCAACATAGTCCGTAAATCAATAAATCATGTTGTAATGATTATTGATACTTTATTGATTACAAATACTGACATAAATCTTCGGGTTTTCGAAATCAACCATTTACTCCCTCAGAGAAAGGGCGTGTACAAATGTCTCTTTCTCTTGGTCCTGGTACTTCATTTATAAATCCCATTAATTCTCTCTCTCTATATGTTTAGATATATATCGCAGAGTATGAATGAATTTGATTTATCAGCTTTTCTATTTATTGATCTAAATACATCTGTTAATGTTTATTCTTGTTGAATCAGTTTTCTACGGTATCGGAGAACTTGTGGTTCGTCTGTTCCAGTTCAGTGTATGCCTGAGCAGCTTCCTCAATATCCATATCTTGTTTAGCTTCTCCAGTTTCGTACCCATCTAGGCAGCTTCTCCAACTCGATATCTCGTTTAGCTGCTACAGTCCAGTATCTTTTACACTGCAATCTTAGCCACTATGGAGCTGTTCCTAGATGCTCTGCTATGTTAGTTGTTCATTACTGGAGCTGCTCCTAGAGTTCTAAGTCTGACTGGATCGTCTGTCTGTCTGTAAAAGATCAGCGTCTCCAGTCTCAGGTTTAGGCAGCATCTGATATCTGGAATATCCTAGTTCTCTTCTGTATCCTGGATATTCCAGTAGGGAGTTTAGACGGGCTGGTACGAGGGAAATTGGTCCAATTCTTGAAGCTGCAGGATATGAAACTCTCGATGAGATCTGCAGATGAGTATGGTGGAATCTCTCGATGAGATCTACAGATGAGTATGGTGGAATCTCTTGATGAGATCTACAGTCGAGCATGGTGAAATCTCTTGATGAGATCTACAGACGAGCATGGTGAAATGTCTTGATGGATATACAGACGAGTATGGTGAACCCGCGTGTTTGTCTCTTCTAAACCAGTTGGAGAGTAAAAAGCGTCCTTTGATATCTTGAGTGATGATGAGGGCTTCAAGGATATATCTTCTTGTATAACGAGTTGAAAGGAGGCCAGTGTCCTCCTTATAGTGGAGATTTCTGCCCTCAATCAAAAATTTTAAAATACTTATTTGACACCCCTGGCATGTAGTTTGTAGATATCATATACCTTAAATGAAAAGTAATATTTAAAGTAATAATTAAAGTGCTATTTAAAGGAAAATAACAACTACAAAAAGTGTACAGGCCAAAGAGCAACCACCTCCTTTAAGACGATTTCTCAGATATCCGGTTAAATTCTCAACAGTTTGGAAAATCAAAATGTACAATATTTCAATTCTATGTACAATATCAAGTACAATATCTTATATCTAATGTACATATCTGGAAACAATTTGTAATTCAATTATAAATAATCTATTTCAGGGACCTACTTCAAGAGAAAGTTGAAGAGAAAGTAGAGGAGAAAACAAGTATGCCTGACCAGAAGGTATAAATGTCTGCAAGTTTTATTGCAAAACAGAGCGTCCCATCTATATATAAATTTGGCTTGTTTGTCTGTCTGTTTGTTTGTCTGTTTGTTTGTTTGTATCCAATAAACGTCAAAACGGCTGAACCGATCGGGCCCAAATTTTTTGTGGGACATCTAGGGAGCCCAGGGAAGGTTTATGAATCATCAAAATTTCAAATATTTGTCTCTATCAAAATTCGATCGTCATTAAATTTTTTAAAATTTTGAAAATCCGCGAAATTTTTTGTAAAAATCCGCGAATTATTTTTGTTTAGTTTTACGATGTACACAAAGAGAACATGTTTACAATTAATTTAGAAGATGGGCGCGAAGCGCCCTCTAAGGCTAGAAAGAAGGGCGCGAAGCGCCTTGAATTTCTAGTATCAAATAATTGATTATCTCCAAGCATACCGCCAAAATACGCACATAAATAATATATATATATATATATAAATATATTCGCGCCCATCTTCTAAATTAATTGTGAACATGTTCTGTTTGTGTACATCGTAAAACAAATCAAAAATAATTCGCGGATTTTCACAAAAAATTTCGCGGATTTTCAAAATTTTTAAAAATTTAATGACGATTGAATTTTGATGGAGACAAATATTTGAAATTTTGATTTTTCATAAACCTTCCCTGGGGTCCCTAGATGTCCCACAAAAAATTTGGGCCCGATCGGTTCAGCCGTTTTGACGTTTATTGGATACAAACAGACAGACAAACAAACAAACAGACAAGCCAAATTTATATATAGATATAGTATTTTCAACTTTTTCAGTTTAAATATACATTTTAGATGTTTAAATACATATTTCTTCCAAGACAAAATATTCCATGGGTCTAACCCAATCATCAGTTGGAATAAAACTGATACTGGAGCATTTTTTACAATGATTTTACGGATTTTTGCAGAATATGAAAAAAATAAATATATATATAAATTTTCTACAAGAAAACTTTTATAGTAACCATATACATATATACATATACATATACATATACATTTTCATATACAATATACAGTACATATACATGTACATGTACATATACATGTACATATACATGTACATATACATGTACATATACATGTACATATACATATACATATACATATACATATGCATATACATATGCATATACATATACATATACATATACATATACATATACATATACATATTTTAATAAATTTTTGCTACTTCTAAATAATTAATCCATTTTTGAATTTTTATTTAATTTTCTCAATACAGCGCTGGATAGTCATAACACATTTTCAAACGATGTTAAGAGCATTTGAACGGGTTTCAATAAGAAAAATACCTCTGATTCATAAGGAACCATAAAAAAGATATATATTATTATATACAGCAAAACCAACCTTTCCGAAACAGCTCTTATCTGAGGGATAATAAAATTATGACAAAATACTATGTTTTCAGAATTGGCGGACTGAGCCTGCCAAGGGCCCAACCAGGTTAACTTTTTTTAAAAATAAGTTCCGCCGTTTGTGTACTTTCTTGCGCATTTTTCCTAAACATTTTTCGGAACTGTCGATAATCTTACAGTGCTGTTATTTGATGTTGTTATAAAGCAAGTCAGTGCTTAGGATCCATTTAATTTTGACCAGGCCATTTCTTGAAGATTTACTGAATTTTTTTTAACAAAAAATAATTTTCAAATTTTTTGTTTTATTTTTATCCTAAAACTTGATGAACCATTCAGAAATGATGAAATTTTTATAATCTTTTTTTTTCAAAAGTTTAGATTTGGGTTTTAAGAGTAAAAAAGATTTTGTGCAGTTTTTGGTTGATATTTTACCCCGTGGATCCGCATATTTCTGGTGATCCGGATCCAGGAAGCCAAAATCTTGCGGATCCAACGGCTCCGGATCCGGATCCTCAGCACAGAAGCAAGTAGTTTTATAATACCTTGGAAATCAACTCAAGTGATATGTTCAGTAAACTGCAAATGAGTAAATTATTTGTCAGGTTCTATTTTGAGAACGGAAAGCTGCCAAAGGTTTTGATGGAGGTGGAAGAGGGAATAGTTCTAACGGTGTTCAAGGTAAACTCATGTTAAGCTTATATTCTTTTTTCAAGATAAAACCGTCAATAGTTAAAATAGAATAATAATAAAATAAATATACATTTTAATAATTTGAATAAAATCTTTTAAGTTATAACTGAGATGCTGGAATTTAGTCTCAAATTTTAACATAAAAAAACTAACGAAGGCTAACAACTAGCCCAGATAAGGAATTTGGCGTGCTTTGTAAAAGAATTTTTTAACCTTGTGGAAACGGTACTATGGGAATATCTGAGAGACTGAAATTGGGTATTACACATTTAAGGAATGCTTTTTTTAGAAAAACGTTTAATTACTAATCAGAACCAAACCTGTTCAAATTTAAACCTTAAAATATGTTATCATTATTGTAAATCATATATAAGCAACGTAAAATAATGTCACCCTGTATTTTAGCAACACATAGTGTTAAATTTTAACCTTATCATGTTTTTAAAGAAAAAAAATATTTAAATAAATAAAAGATATTATACATTTTCTGAGTTCAGTCATTTTTATAATCCGTATTTATAAAAATAGTCAATTTCGTGTCAAACAAGGAATCATATTCAAATCATCAATACCAAACGTTTCAAAAAAGCATTACACATTTTGATGGGTCTTTAAATTTGATTATTTTTTTGATTGATGGGGATTGATTGATTGACTGGTTGATTGATTGATTGATCGATTGATTGACTGGTTGATTGATTGATTGATTGATTGATCGATTGATTGATTGATTTAGAGTGGAGAGGTGTGGGACAGGTTTCTGTTGAACGAGGAAGCTTCTGGAGGTATTACTGGGGGTAAACTCAACCCAGACTCGGACATTTTTCAGGTAGTCACGATCTTTGTAAGGCTTTTAATGTTAAATATTTAGATTATATTTTCTTGTTTACTCTTTTTTCTAAAGGTTTTTTACTTTTTGTTTGTTTAGCCAAACAATTTTACTTTGAAATGTTTTAGAAAAGAGGATGAAGGGGGGGGGGGCTAACTACGCAGGCGCAGATTTTATTATTTATTTAAAGGGAGTGACCGGCAATGTATGGTGGTTGAACTGAGAATGTAGTAGTGTGAAGAAATTTTTTATGATTCATTTGAGACATACATCTTTTTAATGCTTGTTAAAATTAAACCGATCTTAAGCACTGGTGTTTCCATGTCTGTTTCCTATTCAGATCTGTCTATAATTTCTTATAATTGTTATAAGGTTGACATCGACTGGAAGAAACAAACCTTCACTGGACTAAAGAATCCAGAGAACAAAGTTCAAGGATTACAGGTGGGGGTTCATATTTTTTGTCTCTTAGAAACTTTAAGCCATGGTGAAACTTTTTTAATAATCATAATGCTCACTTGAAAAATATATTTAATGATTTTTTTACAAATAATTTTATCCAATTGTCAATGTATTTACATTTTTATACAGTTAACCCTTGAATATTTAATTAGATTGAGATGACTTTTGATCAGAAGAAAGGAAACTATATAATGACAGATCTGAAAATTGTAAACCTGGCAGTTCAGGTATATAAACCCTATCATTGTTGTTAAGATCCGGAACCACTGATTCTAAACAATCAGATCCGGATTTTAAAAAATGTATATGTACACGGATCCGGTAGAATGTAAATCAAAATATACTTGAATAGTGCACGAGTAAACTTACTGTGATCATTTATTTGTTAATCAAGTTTCAGATTGGTTAATCAAAAGCCGGAAAGAATAAAAAATAATTTTTTAGTTCAAGAAATAAAAAAAATAAAAAATAAACTTTGGAGTTGGATTCGGATCCGGTTTTCTTCCTAACGAAGCCAGGATCCGCATCAAAATATAATGTATGTAGCAGATTGTACCTAAAACTTAAGTTCATGAGAGATATATATTATTCCTAATATTTATCTGGAAAACCACTAGAGACAATGACATACTCGCTAGAAAATGCCGAGATTTATCCCATTCGTACCTGAAAATTTAACAGTTCCTTTAGATTAATTGGCAATTCTTAAATTCAACATATTTTGTCCTTTTAAAGTTTTTCGTTTAAAAAGAATATATTTGTTCTCTGAAAGATAAACTATTTACCGGAAATTTATGATCTGATAAATAGATATTTATTTAACCCAGACATATCCTTTCACACATTATCCATCTGTAGAATTTATTGTATTTGAACTGGCGGGGGGGGGGGGGGGCACCTAAGGAGGGTTTGTTTACAATCTTTTTAATGGGACCAGCTTTCCCGCACTTTACCGCGACACTTATTTACAATCTTTGTTTTTGTTTACAATAAATCTAGTTCATCAGCTGTTTTTTTAGGCATGGATAAATATCATGAACCTTCAATCCTCTCTCCTTAGTCCTACCCTTATTTTATACAAAAAAATTAAATTTTCCCATCTTGTACCTAATATCTTCCATGCTCAGTTCCGTTAAATTATTTTTTAATATGGCAGTACTATGAAGTAATAATTGAACAACAAGTAAAAATTAGCGGTATAAATTTTAGCAAGTTTAAATAGTTTCCGGATTTTTTAAAAAGAAGACATTTCTGTACAATAAACACTACAACTCAAATTCGCCATTTTTGTTTCCGACGTATCTTTTTTTTGGACAAAGAAATAACGAAGTGCTATAAAGTTTTTGGAGTGCAATGTTTATCTGCATCTAGATAGGTTTTTGCCCCGTTTGAAACGTTTCCATCAAAAGAAAATATGTTTCCAAATACTTATACCACTGCAATCAACATAATGTTTAATAATTTTATATATCTTATTCAACTCTAAGGGATATTAAATCCTGAGCTTGATATACAAGTGACATGGGCAAAACATAAAGCGTCCTTTCTATGAATTTAAAGGGACTGTTAAAGTGTACACTGTAGTGTATACGTTATTTCAAGTGACATTACATTAAAAGAGAGTCGTGTCTGATTTATATCAGCACCGTTTAAACTTCGGCCTAAGCAAATATAATAAAAAATATTTAAAAATATCCTCGGTTTTTACAAAAGTTAGCAATTTTTATTTGTTGTATTTTTATCAAATTCGTCTTGCAAATTGTATGCAGTAAGGCAAAACGTAATTTAAATGAAAAAGTGGCGATTTTTCCCATTTTTGTTTAGACAAAGCATTAAAGGGTACTGCTGTGAATCATGCATGCCAACATGAAGGTTAACTTAAAATTACGTCCACAGTTCTTTTAATGAGCTGCCTGTATTAGGGTAAACTGGAGGATGTTCCAGTTCTAAGCACCCGGACTCAGCATGGATATGAAGTTGAAGCTCCTCTGGGACTCTCATTCGGTTGCTTTAATCCAGGTTAACAGCATATACGAACTACAGGGTTAAACACAAAGGACAAGATTGTAAAGACGACCTGAAACTTGTCAAATATGACTGTTTGAAATAAGTATTCTGGCGTAAATGCAGTCTGTGTAAGGCTTGTGTAAATGTGTATATAATGGCTGTTCATATTTCACGATTCTTTTAATTCACGATTTAAACGTCATTTTTTAGATCTAACGCCGCAACTGTCACTATATATAAGTTAATGATTGTATTCCATTTCCAACATGGTTTCAATTCATGTAGATATTGTATCAGTTCTCTATTACGTCAAGTTTTCAATGCAGGATAAAATTGGGATTTTCCCTGAATAGAGGAAAATAGATTATTTTAGATAAAAAGATAGAGGTGTTATTTTTCCTTCCAAATCGTCGAAGTTCATATTTCTTGAGGTCACAGTGCTAAGGATACATTTAATTTTGATGCGAATCTTGATCCTGATCCAGGTCTTGAAAATTTCTTTAATGCTTATTAATTTTTGATCAAAAGATGTATTTTTTAAAAAAAGTTATTTTTACTTTAAAAACCATTCAGCAAGTTAGAAATCAACAGTTAAGATTAGTGTGAAGGCAAAAAGTGTTTAGTTTTTTAACAATTCATGGTTGATATTTTTTCCCGTGGATCCGCATATTTTTGTGGATCCGTATCTAGGAAGTCAATGCTGTGGATTCAACTAATCTGGATCCGGATTCTTAGCACTGCTTGAGAATTAATTTTACACCCATGATTTGATGTTAAAAATTCATGTTTCGGTTGCAGGAATGTTTGGACCTAAAGGAAACCGAACTGAGGCCCGTGTTAGCGCTGGTTTAATGTTCCCTGGTCTTGAGCTTCAAGTTTACAAGGTTAGCTCGTAGTTTTTGAAAATATAAATGTCCTGGTCGCCATTTTGATTTAAAGATTGGCCATTTTAAATATTTTAACGTTATTTTGGTGGTTGACAATTGGTTTTCGCAGATTTAAATGTTATGTTGTCAATTATTATGTCTGAACCAATAATCAAATAATAAAGATAAATAAATATTAAAATCACTTCTTTATGGCCGAAACCACCAAAAAATCAAAAAAAATTGTCTTAACGAGTTTTTGTGTGAAGACCGATGAATAACTTGCAACTTTGATAGGTGCCTATTGTGCCTACTGCCTAAGCTTATATTGCAAAACAGGAAGTTCATTCGCTAGTTAAATATGACCAACAAAAAGGTGTCTAATCAGTAAATATACACTGAACATTGAATACTCAAGTGAAATAATGCTATACGAATTATATATTAGATACCATTAAATATAATCTAACCCCAGGTATCTGGAGGAAGGTTTGGTCCGCTTTGGGAATGTGGAAACTACATTCCAATAGGTAAGCAATAAGCATCAAATATTTAGAACAGTAAAAATTAATTAAAGATAATTTATAGCGCTAGAGTTGTGGACAACGCCCCCCCCCCCCTCAAAAAAAAACTGTCTTAACCCAACTGTAATTTTTTCTCTGCTAAAACAACCATCTCAACTTAAAATCGTTAAAACAAGCTAAATCCATTTCCGGTGTTCTATCGAGTTCCGAGGCAAATCCGTCAAGAGGTTCATGAGTTATGATAGGACATTTAAACAAACAGATCAATACTTCATAAATATACTAGCTTGGAGCTTTGTTTAAAACCTAATCTTTCTATATGAATGTCATTCTTCTCAAATAAATTTTAAAACCGAGCTTAGAACATTCCCCTCTTTTTAACGAGTTTCTCAATCAAAACTTTAATGGGTTATTATCGGACATACAAACAAATGAAAAAAAAAAACAGAAAATACTGCTTAATACATATACCATAGATTTACTTTTGTGTTTGAATTCAGGTCTGTGGGTTGGAATCATTGTAACCCTAGGATTCTCTTTGATCTGTGCCTGGGGATTCACCATGCTCGCAAACATTAATGTAAGTTGGTCTAATAATTATGATTTATTTTCATATTATAGTAATAAAGTGCATATAAGGTGTTTCATTGACCAAAGGAAAACTATCTCCCTGCCACTGTTAAGGATCTATTTCATTTTGCTTTAGATCGTTTTTAAACAAATCCCAGCCCTACTCTCTATCACTAGAATTATATCATTTTCTTCTCAAAAACTTTGGCATCATCAGGAGTTTGTCCTATAATATTAAGATATAAGCAAAAATTTTTAAAAAAATTTAGACGAATATATAAAATAAATTATACAACTGAACTTTAATAAACAAAGAAAAGAACAAGAAAACTGTGTAACGTTTCAAATGAATTATGTCATGACACATAAAACTTAAAAAGTCAAGAAGAAAAAACTAGAAAACGGTTCGTTACTCGTTGAAGAGTATTGAATGACTGGAAAAGGATTGAATAGTTTATGGGCGTATTCGTTGGGTTGGGGGGGGGGGTGTTGAAGTGGATAGAATTCGTCGACAAAACGGTCAAATACATGAATTCGATAAACACTAGAAGGTACTGTTCTGTTGGTAATACATAAACATACAGCTTAAAACAAACATAATACATTAATAATTTCATTTCGTTGTGAATCCGGAACATTTCTTTGAGATTTACTGAATTTTAAAAGAAGCAGAATTGTCAATTTTTCTTCTTCTTTTTTTGTTATTTTTTTGCTTATTTTTATGCTAAAACTTGATGAGCCATTCAGTGATCAGAAAATTTGTAATATCTCTTTTTCAACAATTCAGATATTGGTTTTCGAGAGTACACAAGTTTTTTTGCAGTTTTTGGTTGATTTTGCTATTTGATCCGGATCTGGAACCGAATCCAGGAAGCAATTTCATTTCAAAAATTCATTCTCTTAACCAAGAATTTTATTTTAACAGTCCTGATGTCATTTTGAAACTGTATAATATTTACTGTTGTAGTTTTTATGGATCTAGTATTTGGGACTTGAGTTCCCAATGTGTTTCAAAATTGTATACAGCATGGAATACTGCTATTAGAATTCTTTTTAATGTACCTAGAGATACGCATAGGTACTTGATTGAAAGTATTTCACAATGTTTACATGTAAAAACTATGTTAGCTAGCAGATGTGTGTCTTTCTATGAGACTATTGAAGCAAGTTCTAAGTTTTGCATTAGATTTCTTTCTAATTTATGTAAAAATGACCTCAACACAGTTCTTGGCAGAAATTTATTTTGTATTGCAAATGATTGTTCTGTAAATCCTTCCAATCTTAGTAAAATGTTAGTTAAGAAACAAATAAAATATTTTGATGTCCCATTGGAACATGAATGGAAAGTTCCGGTTTTACAAGAACTTTTAAGTACAAGAATGAATAATTTATATGTTGAAGGATTCGATGATTACGTAATAACTGAAATGATAAATATGTTATGTAGTGAGTAAAAATCATTGTTTTCTATTTGTGCATAATTTTGCATGTTTTTTTCTCTTTTCTTTTGGAAACCTGTGTTTTCAAAAAAAAAAAAAAAAAAAAATTTATTTAAACAAATTTTAACTACACCATTTATATATGTATTTATATCTTTGTGTGTGAATAAATCTTTATATAAAATCTTGCGGATCCGTATCCGGATCCTAAGCTCTGCTAATTTTTCCACTCTTGTCCGGTTCAATGTACCTAAAAAAAAATGCCAAACTATTATAAATCGACAATTGAATAATTTTTTATTTGTAGATTTTTCTTCTTTTTACTGTTGGTAAAGAATTTGGACTTCATTTGCTTTCTATATTTATTTTTAGCTTAGAATTTGACAAGAAAAGAGTAGAGTGTAGACCCAATAAAAATGATTAGTTCCGTGTTGTACGTTACGTTGCACGTTGACTTTTCTGTTATTGTTAAGACGTTAACCAATCTTTTTTCTTAATAACTTTAATATATTTTGTGAAATTCTATATCTAGTTATTTTAAAATATTATGACAATTTTCAGACAATGGATCGCTTCGATGACCCCAAGGGAAAGAGCATCTATGTTCCACAAACTGAGTAAACGAAGACGACTTGGCAAATAAACCTATTCGTGGATTATGATCTGATTTTACCTATTCCTGGATCACGACTGGACTACACCTATTGCTGGTTTAAGATCGGATTATTAGTCTGGATTAACAAATATTGAGAACACAAATTTTTAGATTCAATTTCTAAAATTAGATTTTCATAATTTAAAGAACCAATTCTTAATAGGCAATTTTTCCCCTAAAATTCTAATTAAAATTATAAAAATGATTGTTAGTAAATTAACAGTTAAAAGTTTAAGTTAGAAAGGTTTATTTATTGATTGTTTCCGTTTTTTCATTTAGGATTATTTAAGTGTCCTTCTTGCACTTGATCTCATTTTTATCTGTGATTTTATTTTAAGTGTGATTACTTATTGTCGATTAAATGTTAAATAAATAACTTATTAAATGTAGTGGGCTATATGCCCTGTAATATGTTTAAAAAATATTATTATTAAATTTTTATTACGATAATTTATGTTGGCAGATTTTTTCCAATTTTAATAGTTTTATCCACTTTTTCTCAAAATTTCCACAAATTCATTAGATTTTTGAAAGTTTGCATTGAGAATGATTTGCGTTTGTTTCACATGAATAGTCGATAGGAATTACTAACAATTCTTGTGTGCACGCATGTGAAGATGGTAGTATTTTGATACAATGTTAGAAGTTTAACATCTTAATCTTTATATCATGATGTTTTACTTCTTTTGGATAGTTTCTCGTCATCATCAAAGCTCAAAATCCAACTCAAATTAAAATCGTGGAAAAATTAATTCTTTTTGTATCGTCAAGTTTCTTCAGGATATTACCTCCTTTAAAACCTTTTTATGTTTTTTTTAGATGTTCTATATAGTTGTCCGGTTTATTTTTAGGTTTTAAATTTTATCTATAATTTCAGAGATAATGTCTAAAGGAAATGATGCAAGAAATGGATATTTAGAAGAAATCATCGAGCCATCGATTGAAAATATGCAAAGCATAGTTAAAGAAAATAGAGGGACGTGAAGACAGGAACGGTAGATTTTAATGGTAAACTTTTTCCGTTCATCGATTTAATTTCCATTTTCCTCACAATCTATTTTTACCTATACTTTGCTTTTTTTCCCGGCTTTTTTGGTGTTTGTTTGTCTGTTTATCTAATAAACGTCAAAACTGCCAGGCCGATCCGGACCAGTTTTTTTGTGTGATTTCAGAATTGCAAAAAGTTGTCACAAAAATGTTTAACTTTCGTAAATTAAATTTTGAAAATCGACAAGAAAAATTGTAAATCTGAAATTTTGTTTAGTACTGTTTTATCGATTAGAAAATGAACAATTAAAAGTTGAACTAGAATATAGGCGCGAAGCTCTCATGATAGCATGGTTAATATGATTTGTCTCGATGAAAAAGCATTAAATTTTTTTTTGGAAAGTTGATAAATAGTTATAATCATGAAATCTTTTTTGGCTTGTTAACTTTCCAGACCTGTAACGCAATAACACATTAAATGCATACAAAACTTCGTATGATTTCTTTATCAACTAACCATTTGTTGATAATTATGTAGTTGTCCATAATTGAAGTTTTAAAAGGTGTTGTACAAAATATTTTATGTATAAATATTTTAGTACATTTTTTTCCTATTAAAACTTCCTGTGCTGGAAGAGGCCTAACAATTTGAAAATATATTATTCAATTATTATTAATGAGTTAACCGTAAGTCCCGTAAGGAAAGATTTTAAACTAATTACTCTCTAATGACGTAGAACTTTTATGAACTTATCAAGTTATTCGTAAAAAAAATTTGCAACTGCATTTAAACACTGGATTTCCGAATCTGTTATATTCTGACTTCTGTTGACTCTAACTATTTTATATGATATATCCCTGATAACCTAAAAGATGGAGTTTTAAAACTTTTAAAAGTCGCCTTTTTTCCAGACAAAATATTTCATTTTCAGTTTAAAACCAGTCATAAACCTTCTCTAATATCATGTGAAATGTCTCGAAAAACTTGGGACCAATCGGTTCTGCCGTTTTGACGTTTCTGGATACGCTTATAGATATATATAAATAGAGTATTGGAAACCAAGCAAACCTTTAATATCGAATTATTATTTAATGGAAATTTAATTTAGGTTTTTATTTATTTTTGCTCGGTCTCTCTTTTTCCACTTTTTTTCTCGTTATTTATTTTATTTCTGTACTCACATTTTTAAATGTGTGCAGGCGATCGATTTATTATATATCCAATCTGAATTTTAAAAAATATATATTTTTTGTTGATATCATTGTTATCCTTTCAGAGAAAATGGAAGGGAATACAACAGACAAAGTTAAAATGGAGGATGTAGATGCAGAAAAATTAAAAGTTTTTGTGAAAGAAGAACTTCTTCATGCCTCCAATGAAGAACTCCTCCAGGCGTCAAAGGATGAACTCCTCCAAGCGTCCAAGGAAGAGCTCCATCAGGAGGAGGAGGAGGATGCTGATAATCTGTTTGTGCAGACCGGTGACGTTAAAGTGGAAATATCAGAGACTAACGGTAAATTTTATCAATTTGTTTTTCAAACCTTAATGTTTCAAACTTAAGATTTTCTTCTTTTTCTTACCTCAGCCTTTATTTTAACACATTTAGTGGGGGAGGGAGGAGGGGGTCCTCGTCTCAATATATCTAACGAGAATGATATTTTTTTTTAAAAATCTGAACAATTAAATCTCTACGGTAAAAGTTTGTCTAGCTGTATTTTTATTTCGTATTCACTATTCAAGCTAAATGTAAAAAAACAGGGTTGTATATTTTTCTCGAAAATTATTTCCCCTCTTCCTCCTTTGAAAATCAATTTTTCCCCTAGATGCTGTAATGTTTTTTAGTTTTTTTTTTGTCGCTTAATTGGGAAAAATAAAAAAAATAAATGAATTTAATATTATTGAAATAAGTAGAGCTCACTGGTTTGAACAGCGCATTGAAAATATTTTTTTATTGCAGGAGAAAGTCTATGCTACGACGACAATGGTAAACCTTCCTTTTCTTGCGATGAGTGTGATTATTCTACTTTGAATAGAGCAAACTTAATGAAACACATTGTGAGTAAACAAAACGGCGGGGTTGTGTTCCCGTGTGATCAGTGTAAATATGAACCGATAGCAATGATGAGTTTACAGTATCATATGAACTGGGTTCACGGAACTATTCCTAAATCCAGCTTTTCATGTGATAAGTGCGAATATGTCACAACTTCAAATTCAAGTCTCAAATATCACATTGAGCACTGTCATACAGAGGTAAAGTTCTCTTGCAACGTCTGTAAGTTTTCTACTGCCCGGAAACAGAATCTAGCATACCACATTCTGAGAAAACACGTCAAGCAGAGGTTTCCTTGTGACGTTGAAAAATGTGATTACGCTGCAACTACAGAATATAATCTTATCAGACACAAGGAATGTAAACATGAACAGCTGAGAAAATTTCCTTGTGACAAGTGTGAGTATGTCGCCAAGGCTGCCGTCAATTTGAAGATGCACAAACAAAGGAAACATGAAGGCGTGAGATTTCCCTGTGATAAATGTGATTACTCCGCCACAACTAAGGTGGGATTAAAGATACACATAGATGGAAGACATGAAGGAAAGGGATTTCTTTGTGACAAATGCGATTATTATGGGATTACCGCAGGGAGCCTAAAACTACACATAGAGAGTAAGCATGAAGGAGTAAGATATCCTTGTGATCAGTGTGATCATGTGGCAATAGCTGCAGCGATGCTTAAGTATCACAAACAAAGTAAACACGAAGGTATTCGGTATCCTTGCGCTGATTGTGATTTTTCTGCTACAACTAAACGCTCCTTGAAATTCCACAGGCAAAATATCCACGAGGGAGTCAGATTCCCCTGTGATAAATGTGATTATGTTGGAACAACAATTAAAATTTTAAGGCATCATACAAAAAGCAAACACGACGGTATAAGTTATCCTTGCGATGAATGTGATCTTGAAGCAACAACACCTTGGAGTCTGCAGAGACACAAGATGAACAAACACGAAGGAATAAGGTATCCTTGTGATGAGTGCGGATTTTCTGCCTCCTCAAGCTGTATTTTAAAAACGCACAAGATGAATATCCATGATGGGATCAGGCATCCTTGTGAGAAATGTGAATTTGTTGCTACCACTGCGAGGATTTTAAGACAACATCTGAAGAGTAAACATCCCCCACCAGAATCATCGACTTTATCTGTTGTCCCCTGTCCCACTGTTACCCAACCTTCAGACAATATGTCTTCTACCAACCTACTCACTTTCTCTCCATCTCTAAATAACCAACCTACATCCTCTCTCACACAACCAAACCATGGTTTAAACATGTAATTTATTCTGGATCACAAGAGTTAAAACTATATTAATGGACATTTTTGCATCGTAATTTTTCTTTGTTAATTATCCAATCGATTTTTACGGTTGATTTAATGAGTTGCCAATTTATCTTAAAGAACGGTAGATCGATTTACGGTGATACCATTTAAACCTATATTTAAGTATCGATTTACGGTGATACCATTTAAACCTCTATTTAAGTATTGATTTACGGTGATACCATTTAAACCTCTATTTAAGTATCGATTTACGGTGATACCATTTAAACCTCTATTTAAGTATTGATTTACGGTGATACCATTTAAACCTCTATTTAAGTATCGATTTACGGTGATACCATTTAAACCTATATTTAAGTATTGATTTACGGTGATACCATTTAAACCTCTATTTGAGTATCGATTTACGGTGATACCATTTAAATCTCTAATTTTAGTATTGATTTACGGTGATACCATTTAAACCTCTATTTTAGTATCGATTTACGGTGATACCATTTAAACCTCTATTTAAGTATCGATTTACGGTGATACCATTTAAATCTCTATTTTAGTATCGATTTACAGTGATACATTTAAACCTCTAATTTAGTATCGATTTACGGTGATACCATTTAAACCTCTATTTAAGTATCGATTTACGGTAATACCATTTAAACCTATATTTAAGTATCGATTTACAGTAATACCATTTAAACCTATATTTAAGTATCGATTTACAGTGATACCATTAAAACCTATATTTAAGTATCGATTTACGGTAATTCCATTTAAACCTCTATTTAAGTATCGATTTACAGTGATACATTTAAACCTCTATTTAAGTATCGATTTACAGTGATACATTTAAGCCTATATTTAAGTATTGATTTACGGTGATACCATTTAAACCTCTATTTAAGTATCGATTTACAGTGATACATTTAAACCTCTATTTAAGTATCGATTTACAGTGATACCATTTAAACCTATATTTAAGTATCGATTTACCGTGATACATTTAAACCTATATTTAAGTATCGTTTTACAGTGATACATTTAAACCTATATCTAAGTATCGATTTACGGTGATACCATTCAAACCTCTATTTAAGTATCGATTTACCGTGATGCATTTAAACCTATATTTAAGTATCGATTTACGGTGATACCATTTAAATCTATATTTAAGTATCGATTTACGGTAACACCATTTAAACCTCTATTTAAGTATTGATTTACGGTAATACCATTTAAACCTCTATTTAAGTATCGATTTCTGTTACATTCTCTTTTGTCTGATAAAAAATCGTGGATTTACATGAAAGCAAGGGTGTATTTAAAAAAAAAAAAACTTTACCCCGAAATGTTAGGTGCGTTTGCTCTAAGCGAAAAATTTTTCTGGATGGTCATATTCTTCGAAATGGTGAAATTAATTGAAGTTTTGGATAACAAGTATCAAGAAAGGGGGTTTTAAATGTTAGATTTTTATTTTCTCCGGCAGCAACAAAACTCCATCCTCCCTCATCTCCCAGCTCCAGGGGGGTGTCATGATTCTTGAATATTCCCCTGCAATTCAAATCGATATGATTGTTAAATTCAATGGCGACTTGTAAACGTATGAATCGTACGTTTTCTATAAGTAAAAATGTACACACTACGTCCATCGTCCACTGTACAGAAGGGGTGATGTATTTTGGCCATTGAACTCCCCCCTCTATGAGCATAGGATTGGTTTTGGATATTTGAAAACAACATTTAGAAAAGGCTTTTTTTTCGCAAGTTGAAATTTCCAACCGGAAACCGGTTTTTATGAAATAAAGGTTGAATAATTCACTATTGCAAGCGGGAAAAATATCTTCAAGATACACAATATCGGTACCAAAAGATTTATCTTGAAACTCTGAATTCAGAAATCCTGAAATCGTAAATTGATTAAATTAGAGGCGAAAACTGATATTTGAGACCAAAAAATGGCCGAGTCTCAAAAAATCTGTTTTTCGGCCATATATAAAACAATTTTTAAAATATTGAATCAAAAACAACGGGACGGTATTCGCCGGTTCCAGACGCATTTTTTGATACCAATTTCGAAGTGTGGTATTTTTTTACTAGGGACAAAAGTCCGGCAAAAACTCTTGTATTTATGGGCACATTACATTACGGTTGGGGGTGTACATGCAAGTCCAAAGGATAAAAGAGATGAAATGTACATGCAAGTTCAAAGGATAAAAGAGTTGAAATGTACATGCAAGTCCAAAGGATGTAATGTAGATGCGATCCCAAAGGATGAAATGTACATGCACGTTCAAAGGAGTCCATAGGATGAAATGTAGATGGACGTTCAAAGGATGAAATTTACAATGTACATTTACGTTCAAAGCATTAAATGTGCATGCAAGTTCAAATGATGAAATTAATAAACATCGAGAAGAAAATGTAAATCATCAAAAAGTTCCAGTTTTGAATTAAAGTAAGCTTTCTTTCAAGTAAATGATGGTTAGGGAAAGTTTCTGTTTAAAAACGTTGTACTTTTTTTTTTTGGGGGGGGGAGACTTTTTTATTCAGATTAATATTTGGTTTAAGGTCATGAATTTAGTATCGAAATTACAATCAGTACTACGAAATAAGTTTCATTTTTCTTTGATATTGATGAAAAGATAAGTAGCCCAAATGAACTTGAGTCAAATTCAACCAAACTTTGAATGACACCTTTAGTTGCAAATAAGTTTGCATCTTTGGATTGATAAAAAAGTAAGTTTTATTCTAAATATTGGCGTGAATTTTCTTAACGACCCATTCAAAATGATACGTTACATAACATGTTTTTAATTAGAAAATAATACTTGTCACCATCAACCGTCTCAAACCAATAAACATATCGAGTTACAACATTTTGTTTATATTTTTGAATATTATTATACCTCTTTTTAGGGGATGGCAGAAAGAATGGACAATGTTGAGATATAGATGGAGAAAGTTGTAAAACATCCTAGTTATATAAAGGAAAACAATCTGAAGACTGAAATCAAGGAAATGAAAGGTAAAAGATAAAACAAGGTCATTTCTCTAGACACTAGACAGAGGCGAAATTGGGTATTTTGTGAACCCTATCCTGATTAGGCTATTTTCGTCTAATATTTTTATTTATAATCTTTTCATTTACAAACATTGTATTAATTGTAGCCATGGCATTGATTTGTAATAATTTTAATTCATAATTACTTTTACCGTTTATATATTAATCTTTGAATGGAAATTGCGTACACATTTAAAAGGTCATAGTGTAAACAATGCCAAAAAAACATGCACTTTTTAGCCTTTTTTACAAAACTAGAAATTCAAGGCGCTTCGCGCCCTTCTTTCTAGCCTTAGAGGGCGCTTCGCGCCCATCTCCTAAATTAATTGTGAACATGTTCTCTTTGTGTACATCGTAAAACAAAAAAAAAATAATTCGCGGATTTTCACAAAAAAGTTCGCGGATTTTCAAAATTTTAAAAAATTTGATGACGATCGAATTTTGATGGAGACAAATATTTGAAATTTTGATCACTCATAAACCTTCCCTGGGCTCCCTAGATGTCCCACAAAAAAATTGGGCCCGATCGGTTCAGCCGTTTTGACGTTTATTGGATACAAACAGACAAACAGACAGACAAATAGACAAACAGACAAGCTAAATTTATATATAGATTACAACGGATTCTGGATAATGTAGATACAGAAATAGAATCTAACATCCATTAATTAAAGATTTGCGGGCGTCGCAAGCCCGCCCAAGTATTTGGAGTTTTCACGGAAATTACCAGTTTTTCGTCGGATTTAAGAACTTTAACGAAACATTAATAGGACTTTGAAACTTCTCTCAAAAAAAATCTTAAGGAATAGACACTTGCCTATTTTTTTTTTGTCAATTTTTGCAACAGCCGATTAAATCCAAAACTATTATTTTAGGATAAAGTTTGGATACTTAGTTTGTTGAATTCCCTTGTAAACATTGCAACAGTACGAGTATTCAACATCGCTTCAGGACATGAACAAGTTTATCTGACACTCGCCATTTAGGATTAACTTTTCAATGTGATCAGTGTGAACTTTCGATATCAACAATTCAGAGTCTAAAAAGACACAAAATATATAATATCAATACTAAATTTCATGATGTAACACTGGAAGAATTTTACGACAACTTTGAGTCAATATTGAAGCTTTTCGGGGTTTTCTTAAACAAAATGGACAGAAATAAAACAATATTTACATTAGAAAACATATTTTTTGATCAATAATAAAACATTTTTGAGCTGAAAGGTTCCGTCTTCTTTCCAGTTATTCAACATAAAAGTATTAAAAGCTATTTTATATTTTTATAATTGTTAATTTTTCAGAAAAAAAATGGCGGAAAGTGTAAAAGAAGAAAATGGAATGGAAGATTTCGAGATGAAAGAAGAGAAACCAATAAAAGAAGAAATCCTCCAACCATCAGCTGATGATAACGGTGTTTTTATCAAGGATGAAGATGTTAAGTTGGAAATCACTGAACTGAGAGGTAATTAAAAAATACTGTTTTGTGCCGCTATCTGCTTTATGTACTGTATGAACTGTATAGCGCCCTGAAGGCAGTTTGGGGGTTCCATCAACAATCCACTTAAAGTCTTTAGATAATTTTTAAATTAAGACAAAGAAAACTTTTAAGAAAACTGGTTACTTTTCAAACTTTTGATCAAATTTAAATATTTAGCCTTTTGTTCTATAATTTTAAATCCCTTTAAAAACCCCTTTTTGATATTTATTGTTAGTTAAACATAATTTATTAAAATCTTAATTTTTACGTGATACTTGAACTTTTAATGATCTGTTTTTTGCATTGGCAAATTTTAGAGTCAAGTTAATGTATGATTTATAATGATCGTGTAAATCTTCACTCTTAATGATATATTTAATTTTAAATAATATGTATCCCTGTAAATCTTTAGATTTAAAATGAAAGGGTTATAATTATGAACCATATATTTTAACAACTTTAAATATTCATTGCTAATCCTAGTTGGCAATTTATAAATAGATGGAAATATGGGTTCATATTATATTTTATATTTACTTTGGACACAAAGATAAAAATGTATATAATTTAAAAGCAGGGGTGTATATTTACTCTCAAAAAAAACATTCCCCCTCTTTTGAAAATCGTTTTTCTCCCCCAAAAGTTAAGTATAACTCATAGGGTTCTATTTGCTGAATAAATAAATAAATAAATTTTTGGGTAAATAATATGAAAAAGTTGCCTTTTCATGTTAAATTTTTTATTTTTTCTCAAATCTTTAAAAATCACCCCGGAATTAATAATGTACATATTGTACATTATTAATTCCGGGGTGATTTTTAAAGATTTTTAAAGATGTACTTGGTAAATGATTTTTTGATAAAGCTTAAATCGTTTTTTTAGATGACGCAGCATTGCCTGGGGATTTCGGTATACCGGGATCTATCCTCTCGTGTGAGAGCTGTGAATATTCTACATCATCACAAATCAACTTAATGAAACACATGGCAAGCAAACGCAAAATTAGCGTGATCTTCCCTTGTGATCAGTGTCAGTTTGCACCGTTGACACTGCCGATTCTAAAATCACACATAAAGAAGATTCACGAGAATTTTTTGCATGCTTGTGATCTATGTGACCATGTTCCCAGGTCTGTGGAGGAATTGAAAGATCACTTGTTACTAAGTCACCAAATGGTCCGATATCCATGTGCTCATTGTGACTTTTTAGCATCGACAAATGAAAATCTCGAATATCACATTGTGAGAAAGCATGTTAAAAGAAGATTTCCGTGTCCCTTGTGTAAATATGCAGCAAATTCTAAAAAGAATCTGAATGCTCACGTAGAGAGTATTCATGAGAAACGCAAGTATCCGTGTAGTGAATGTTCTTACGCTGCAACATCAACGAGTAGCCTAAAAGCGCACAAAGAAAGGAAACACGATGGTGTAAGGCATCTCTGCGGGGAGTGTGATTACTCTACAGCGAGTTTAAACAGCCTTAAAGTACATATTAAAGGTAGACATGAGGGCTTGGGGTATTATTGTGATAAATGCGAGTATTATTCAATTTCCCCAACTGGTCTGAAAATGCACATCAATATTGTTCACGAAAATGTCCGATTTCCATGTGACCAGTGTGAGTACAAAGCAACTAGTGTCGGAAATCTCAAAGGTCACAGAGAAAGTAAGCATGATGGAGTAAGATATCCTTGTGACGAATGCGAGTTTTCTGGAATTACCAGACGTTCCCTGAAAGAGCACAAACAAAGAGATCATGAAGGCGTGAGATACCCTTGTGATCAGTGCGATTATGTGGCAACTAGGGTAAAGGTTTTAAGAGAGCACACCAGCAGTAAACATGAAGGCTTGACGTTTCCATGTAATGAATGTGATTTGGTCGTTACCACGATCAAAAGCTTAAAAAGGCACAAGTTGAACAAACATGAAGGAGTGCGATATCCTTGTAGTGAATGCACATTTTCTGCGTCATCAAGCTGTATCTTAAAGACCCACAAGTTAAACATTCACGATGGAGTGAAACATCCCTGTGAATCATGTGACTTTGTTGCAACCACAGCTAGAATTCTAAGACAACACGTCAAGAGCAAGCATTAAAGATCTTTTTAAAAAAAAGTACAAAGCTCTGTGTTATTTTAAAGAGTGGATTTATAATTTTCCGCTAAGCTTCCCGGAATCTTGAACCATATTTAGCATACTAATAACAGCAGGCTTTGCAGCATTTTTTTAACCTCAATTACTTTATGCTTCATCTTTCCAAACTTAAAAGAAAAAAAAACATTGTTTTAAAATCAATTTTATATTTGATTAAAACGTAAAAGATACATTTAAATCAATTTAAATAATTTCATTTAAAATGTATATTTTTAATTTAGTATCAAAATCCGGATCTGTACTGAAAAGAAGTTTGGTTTGAGAAATGTGTATTGTGAAAACTGTAAATAGATTTAAGTAATTGGTTTAGCATAGTGTATTGCTGTGATTGTGTTTTTATTATCTGTCTTTGTACTTTTCTGTATATGTTATTCCTTTTTAATTATTAATATATTTTAACATGTTTTGCCGTTAAACTTGTACGGTTTTGACGATTATTATATACACTGTACAGCAATGATAGAAAACGTATAAGCGACTATTGTTTGGTTGTTTGTTTTAAAGGCTTTTAAGCCAAAATTCACTTATTTTCAGAAGTGGACGAAATATAAAGGGGAGTACTTGTGTAAGAAAATATATGTACATGTAACCGCAAGGCGAAATATATTTCCTTCAAACCTTTTTTCTAACTCTATTTTGTTATTTCACATGATTTGTTATCATAGGTATAATTGAAGACAATCCGAAGAAAGCTTCGCCGCAGAATTTCTGTTCTAATTTTGGTAGCCTAATACTTTTAAATAACAGAATTTTATCTTCTTGGGAAATCATCATTAATAGTATTTCAAACTGTAAGTAAAATAATATGACATAACCAATATTTTGTAACTTTGGCGCAGATTTTTATTGTTACCTGAACATTATCAGGGTTTTTATGATTTCTTTTAAAAATAGTGTATTAGCATAATAAACATTTCCTGTACCTTCGTTTCTGTTTCAAAATACAAATAATTACCTTTTTTTCTGTTTCAAAATGCAAATAATTACCTTTTTTCTGTTTCAAAATACAAATAAATACCTTTTTTCTGTTTCAAAATACAAATAATTACCTTTTCTGTTTCAAAATACAAATTATTACCTTTTTTCTGTTTCAAAATACAAAAAATTTCCTTTTTTCTGTTTAAAAATACAAATAATTTCAAATTAATTTTTTAACGTCGAGGAAAAATTAGTTGTTTGAATTATTTAGATGAGATTCGTTTTCTTATGTTTATGTTATGCCTGGATAAAGTCTGCAAATCATAAACAGATCATTTTGATAATATTTTTCTAGTTATGTTAATTCTTTAATGGTCACTTTTTTAAAAACTAAATATCTTTTGGGTTGAAGACTAAATTTGATATTTTTCTCATGTTTATTAAAGTTTAATATAAACATGTTTATTGCTCTCTTCACCCTTCGTTCCACCTCATTCATTAATTTTTACAAACAAGTTCTTAACTTCATAATCCAACAGTTCAATACTTATACACCTGTGCACTTATGCTAAAGACTTTTCTTATTCCTTTTCAATATCTCGTGATGGTTACACCCTGATGGAACAATTCTAATTGGGAATAATTGAAAGCCCACATAGAATATCGAGATCCATTTAAGATAAACCGTGAACGATACGCTACAAAAGTTCAACATCATATAAATAGATAAACATGGGAATTAACAAAGTGAAAACTTAACGATCGTGAAAAACTTATCATTAAGTAGCTGGTAAATTTTTAAAGCTTATATTATCGAAGAAAAATAGTCACATTTAAGTCTAAACTTATTACTAGAATAAAGGGATTGTAATTTTAGAGGACTTATCACGATGTTAGAGTTCCAGTATTTAAATTTAGAACATGTTACACCTTCTCATCAGATGGTAATCTAAAAGAGTTACTTTGTAGGGAAATCTCTGATCAATTTGCAACAAACAAAAACATTGCATTACTTTGTATTTATAAGATTTTTAAAGAAATTTGATCAGTTGATTGCATGCAAATTAATCAGTTTATTCATCAATGAATTGTTCATTTATTGATGCAAGAATCGATAAAAAAGATTTTCAGAAATTAAAATGAAATTAAGGCGGCCATTTCAGAAGGTTTGTAAATTACATTCTCCAACAAGTTTATACCCTGATGCTATATCGTTTGCACTAATGTCCTATTGAACTAACGTACTTTTGCACTAAAGTTAGCTGATCAGTAACACTTGTGGCCGCAGCGCCTGGCCCCCTAGCCGCGGCGCTCGGCCCCCTAGCCTGTCCTAACCGCAGCGCTCGGCCCAGAAAAATTGTCCTAACCTAACCCTCAAATAAATCGTTAGTCCGAATTTGAACGTTAGTGCGAATGTACGTTAGTCCGATCAATCATTAGTGCAAACGATACGACACCTATACTCTACAACAAGGTACTATTGATTCACCGACAAAAGGTCAAACGACACAGGGTCAAACGACAAAACGTCAAAATGATAAAAATATTTTTTGATTTAAATCATAGGAAATTCGCAACCCTCCTATATCAATTTTGTACATGGATCTATATGTTAGACATGGATATAATTGACCATGTGGCCGCAGCGCTCGACCCCCTAGTCTGTCCTAGCCGCAGCGCTCGGCCCAGAAAGTGTCTTTAACTAACCTAACCCGTGGCCGCAGCGCTCGGCCCAGAAAGTGTCCTAGCCTAACCCTAAATAATAATAATTAAATACTACTGTAACAGATGTCAAAATTTTAAAAAAATTTCCCCTTTGTCGCATTTTTTGACCCCTATGTCGTTTTACCCTTTGTCGTTTTACCATTTGTCGCGCTTTTGACCCTTAGTCGTTAATGACCCAGTGTCGTTTGACCCTGTGTCGGTGAACCCTAATATTCAGTTACGGGGGATAGGGGTTGTGTACATTTTACAATAACGTACTAGACTAGGACAGCTCAAGAACTGGTTTAATGTAAATAAACAACAGGGGTTTAAACTATGATGTTATAAGTCCGGCCTTCATTTCCTACTCAGGCTACCCATAGTGCCGACTATTGTTACGGATCTTTGTCATTGTTTTAATTACGGGGAGTGATCTGCAGGTGGTGGCGTGGCAGACCTGCCGTGTCACCCTCTACAGGGCAGACATGTCACCCCCACACTTGCATGAAAGGCAGTCGACACAAAGTATTTTTAAGATCGAACTTTCGCTCTTGCCAAACATTTTTACCCCATTAAAACGTTCAATAGGTTCCAAATGAATCCTTAAAATGTCATTACAATACTGCAAACCTCAATTCAACTACCATGTCTACGTGGTCACTCCCTTAAACAATAGTGCCTAGCAGCTAAATAAATCATATAAATATGTATACAAAATATATCCCACGCGGTCCCAACTCTCCCAACTACCTGTAGTAAACACAATAATAACCTTCCTCGACTACGTAAGAAACAAGATTGATTAAATTCAGTCTTCAAAATCTGATTCTTTGTTGGCGATCCTGTATCTGATTTCACCAAATATTTTTGCACATTTTTTATTTTTCATTAAGCATTTTTCTCCTAATTATGGGACCCAGGAGAAAGCTGATTTTGTAACATTATTAATTTATGTTAATCTTAAATTTCAAATATTTAATTATTTTCAGCTGTTCATGAACTCGTTCACATCAGAAAAGAAATGTGTCTGCTATATTTGGATGTTTTGTAAGTTGTTATTCAGTTTTTTTGTTTCAAACTCGTTCAAGCACATAATTAAGTTCTAAAGACGACATTTTCTGTTTTAATAACATAATCAAAAAACTAATTTAATACCTAATATTGCTCTAATCAAGGTTTAATGATCACTGGAATATTTTCATTTTCTGTCCAGGTATCCTTCTTTAAATTGATTTGTTTTACAATAAAGTTTAAAGGGGTTTTCACGACATTTTGAGTTTGTCAAGATTCACAGCAATGACCTTTGACCCTTTATCTGAGCAAAGTGGACGAAGAGATCAAGCTTATTCTTACAAGAACACACAAGCAACTGCAATTGCTTGTGTGAACTGAAGTCAAAACGTTTGAGTTGTAAATCTGAGGATCAAGCAGCAGGCTCATGCAGACATTCGAATTAAATTAATTCCTGTTCAATATTCACCATGTGCAGGAGTCATACCTTGTAAATCAATACTTGAGGGATTAAGCATTTGTCCTCAAATTTAAAAATGCGAACGTTGGGTATGTACAGGAAATTCATTTTTCATAAGTTTGCAAGGGATCCGTAGTAAATCGTATGGATCTTTTTTAATACAATCTTTGAATGGTTTGGATGTCGTCTTCGTCATTCTGAAGACGACATTATTTCTCTCTCCAGGTTTGGAACAATTCGGCTAACTACACAAGGTAAGTGTTTTAGTTCTATGTCTGTATGTTTTGTATCCAGAGGCTTATTCACGGGGGGGGGGGGGTCTTTGGGGACTAAGCCCCCCCTGGGCCAGTGAACTCTATTGATTTCAGGGGGTTTTCAGGCCCCAACGGATGCTGAGCCCCCCAGCCCCTGGAAATAAAAAAAAATTAAGCCCGCCCCTGGACAAATTCCTGAATACGCTCCTGTCTGTATCTCCTACAAACTTGGGATGCCATTAATTTTAATGTATATCTACTTGTACAGTGAGAGACATCAAACCAAGCTAATATATAACGTGTTTATGATATTGAAAAAAAGCAAATACTCAGACTTATAAAGTGTTATGAGTCTAACAGTCGTCTTCCTATAGTGTTATGGATCTCACTGTTATATTCAGAAACCAGCAACAGGTTGCAGATGATCTTGTAAATTGCACGAAGTCAAATTCATGTAAGCAAAAGATTCAGGTAATATTTACATCACCATGATGTCTGAAATAATTTAGAAAGGTCTTTCGTGATATATAATTGTCTTTTGTACAATTATTGCAATTATACAAAAGACAATATTTTGTTTAAATTTGTCTATAAAAGCCAATTAACTTTATTTAAAAGTTTCAAATCAAGATAATAACATTTCCGTGGTTCTTTAACGAGTTCCTGAATCAAAGTTTGAGGCAATTCGGTCAACGGGCTCCTGGAGTTATGATCGGGCATACAAAGTTTCAAACAGACAGATACACAAACAGAGATTACTACTTTATACGTTTAGATAATCGGAAAACTATGGAATGATTGTTGTCTTTTTTATTTCCTTTAATCAAGAAATGTTGCTCATGATTTCAAAATTTGCAATCATTTTAACTGTATAAATATTTGTCTAAAAAGGACAAATTTCTGAAATTGAAATTGGCAACAAATTTTCAAAATCCTTACCGACATTATACAATGGAGAATATGAAAGAATATAACAATAATTCCACTGTTTTTTAGAAACCACTATAATAATCATACAACTCATTAAACAGTGTTAATATTGATTAAGAACATGTTTTAGTTTAAAATGTATGGAAAGTTAAATTTTTGTTATAATAAAACTTCAACTAAAAACAAACGCTCTGTTTAAAAATAAAATAAGTTCTGCTTGTTATTGCAGAATGTTATGGAAACTGCTTGTAAACCAGCTTCTAAAATTGCCTTTGCAAAAGTTCATAAGACAGGGAGCTCTACTCTGCAAAATATATTACTTAGGTTAACTTTAATTTAGATGATAAAAGGGGGGTCTGCTTGGTACGGGGGGGGGGCCGGGGGGTGAAGCTGAATACTGCATGACACCATCATTTTTTTAGGAATGGTTTGGAAAATGATTTAAATTTTGCTTTGCCCGAATCCTCCTGGATGTTTAACTCCAAAGTAATAATTTTTTAATAAAAATATGTTTTTTTAAATATTCAAAAATTTAATTAAAGTACAAAAGCTTTAAAAAAAGTACGAAAAAAGATGTTGCCACAGTACATAATTAAATAAATTAAATATTTGTTGTCTTTAATCTAAAAATTATTGATCTTTAATGGTTAATTAATGGTTAATTAAGGGTTAACTAATAAAGCAAATATTTGTAATCGACTGCATAAGTCATTTTGAGCAGGAGGCATTGAAAGTCAAAAGCAATGTTTTTCATAGTTTTATAAATATTTAGAAACCATTTGATATTATCGAAGTTTCGAGTCTTCCATGGGCTCATCTTGGATTTGATTTATTCATTTTTCATAGGTATTGACACTTTAGACACTTCATTGACACTTTAGACATTTCATAGACACTTTAGACACTACATAGACACTTTGAGACTATAGAGGCACTTTAATTTGTAGACACTTTTAGACACCATATACAACTGTTATGAGTATTTAATTCTGTTATGAAGCAAATAGTTTTACAAGCGTGCAAATGGCTTTAAAACTAACCTTTTTTTATATTCTTCTGTGAACACTGAATTTTCATTGAACTAAACGCTAAATTTTTTAACTAGAAACGAATTTCTTAACCAGACATTAAATTTCTTAACTAGAAACTAAATTTTTAACTAGACACTAAATTTCTTAACTAAACGCTGAATTTCGTAACTAGACACTAAATTTCTTAACTAGACACTAAATTTCTTAACTAAACGCTAAATTTCTTAACTAAACGTTGAATTTCTTAGCTAGACACTAAATTTATTAACTAAACGTTGAATTTCTTAGATAGACACTAAATTTCTTAACTATACGCTGAATTTCTTAACTATACACTAAATTTCTTAACTAAATGTTGAATTTCTTAGCTAGACACTAAATTTCTTAACTAAACGTTGAATTTCTTAACTATACACTAAATTTCTTAACTAAATGTTGAATTTCTTAGCTAGACACTAAATTTCTTAACTAAACGTTGAATTTCTTAGCTAGACACTAAATTTCTTAACTATACGCTGAATTTCTTAACTATACACTAAATTTCTTAACTAAATGTTGAATTTCTTAGCTAGACACTAAATTTCTTAACTAAACGCTGAATTTCTTAACTATACACTAAATTTCTTAACTAAATGTTGAATTTCTTAGCTAAACACTAAATTTCTTAACTAAACGGTGAATTTTCTAACTAGACACTAAATTTCTTAACAGACACTAAATTTCTTAATTTGACACTAAATTTCTTAACAAGACAATAAACTTCTTGCCTAGACGCTAAATTTTTTAAACTATAGACAATAATTTTTTTTAAACTAGACGCAAAATTTTGTAATCTAGATATTGTGAATTTTGTTGACATTGTTACACAATGGACTAAAGTTTTTCTCTCAAAGATTTTTTGTTTCAGTATCTGGAACTATGATGAAGTAAAGAAAATTTTACCTTCTGCTATATACATCACAATTCTAAGGTAGATTTTAAAAAGATTTTTTTCTTCCAAATTGACATTTAACTTTTTATCAGGAACCCAGTTGATTGTTATGAATCTAATTATGTTTACATGAACTTACAGGAAAGTTTGATTTTAAAAAATCCTTGTGCTCCCCTCCCCCCCCCCCCCCCCAGAAATCTCTGATGTGTCTTATCTTGACCATATATTTGTATTAACCAGGCCCGACTTTAGACTTCCTTTAGTTTATTGTTCTACTACGAACTGTACGCCCCCCCCCCATCCACCATCTTAAACAAAAATAACAACAAATTCAGCCAAAACACACCCTTTATATCGATAAAACATGCATTTTTTAATATTCAAACTTTTGTAAAGAATATTTTTAAAATGGACATTAATGAGTTTGCCAAGAGAAAGGTAAAACTAGGAACTGAGTTTTTGTCACAAGTTTTCTTATCCCTAAATCTTTGTAGTAGACCTTTGATAAATCAAACTATGAATTCTGTTGGATCAAATAGTCTTAAAGTTTTAAATACCAAAGGTCGACATCCATCAGGTTGCAAAGATTTAGAGATTATGAAACTTAAGTTTGTGGCACGAACTCAGTCTCTTTTGAAATCAAAAATAAATAATAACAAACACAGATTTGAAATTATTCCTTTCAGGCTTCAAGAAATGTTAGTAGAAACTTGAAACTCCCAATAGGTTCGTAAAACACATTTTACACTTGGATTTTTCAGATGAACGCAAACCAAGATGTACTGTACACGCTCTCACGCAAAAATCGAGCAGTATTTTCCCCTAGTACTCCTTTAAAACTTAGAAATAAGCGCTTTGTATTTTTAAAATGTATAAGCCTAAGCCTTCAAAAAGTATAAGTATATTGTTAGGGTAAAACCACCTAGGTGTTGTGACGCGAAAATTTAAAGTCGATAATGTCTAAAAATTTGATGACTAACTTTCAGAGTTTTCTTTATCTCGTACAAGGGCGTACACAGGGGGGGAGGAAGTGCCCCCCTAGACCTTTAAGGGGGGGGGGATAGCCCCTCCCTAAAACTCAGAGCTATCACACTTTTAAAATCTGAAACTGAAAGTGAAGAACATAAAAAAAATTATTTTGCTTTTTTTCTGCCAGTTTTATTTGAAGGAGGGATAAAGTAAGGTAATTGGACTATGTGACGTGTATCCAAGAAGTCAAATGTTTTGAATTTGCAGTTCATATTCTGCCCACCCCCCCTAGAAACTCCTGGGGGGTGGGGGCAAAAAATATTTCGCCCCCACCCCCATAAATTTATTCCTGCTACGCCCTTGATCTTGTACTCTTCTCTTCTCGTTAATTTTTAAAAAGTTTTAAGTTTAGACCAATGAGAAATCGATAATTCACCGCACCACGAGGAGAAATTGAGTCCACTGAAAGAGCAGCAAAAGAACATTTTTTGGGGTTCTTTAAATGCTCTTTATAATTAACCACAAACAAGGAAATAGACGAGAATGTAGGGAAGGGTATTCACGAACTACCATGAAAAGATAAGTGTTTAGTCTTTGAGAGGAGCAAAACATTATTTGTCTCATCTGCATTTAGTTCTCATATTTAGGGAAAAATCAACAGCTGTTTGATCTTGGAGTTCCACGTGACAGCTTAGAAAACAATGCTTTAGGGGAGCAATAAATATTAGAGTTGATTGGAATTGATTTAAACTGTGGTCGGAACTTTTGATGGAGTTGAGCTATGACTTATTGCATTCTATTAAATCCGGAAAGGAATTAAGTCTTTGCCACAAACTCGGATTTCCTAACCCGCAAATCTTTGCAACCCAATGTCGTGGACCTTAGTCCTCATTTATTTCAAACTCAGAATTCTGTTAGATCGAATAATATAAGTTTGAAATATCAAAGTTTTACATCATTAGGTTGTAAAGATATAGGACTTAGAAAATTTAAGTTTGTGGGAAAGCCTTAATTCCTTTAGAGTTAAAATCCTTTAGATTTTCTATTTTTGTAAAACATATCAAATATAAATCAGAACCTCTGCTAATGAGAAACCCTTCGGCTAATAAGAAACAATTTAAGAAGGAGGATCATTTCTTAGATATTTTGAAAAGTTTTGCAGACGGTTATAAAAACTTTTTTATAATAACTAAATAATATTTTTATTTGTTGCTCCAAATAGTTAAAGAAAAGGTTAGTTCAATATTTTATTGCAGAAATGCCTTTCTATTTTATATTTTTTCATTATTAATAAACTATTCATACGTTGAAGGACTTAAAATTAATATAACGATAGATCCATTGATAACTGATAAATAATTAATCCTGCAGTTTTGCATCTTTTTTGTAAAATTATTTTTTCGATCATTTTTAGCATATACAGTACACTACTAACATGTGTAATAATTTTATCTTTGGCGTGCGAATAATACTTTAAAATAAAATCACAATATTGGTGAAACTTAACACCATTAAAAATAAAAAGGTATTTCTCATTGCTTGTCTTTCTTTTAATGCATTTATCCATTAATCATTGAGTTTCTTTCAGATAAAGGAGTTTGACAAACAGTTTGATTTAGTTTTGATCGCTGAACACTTTGACGAGGGATTAGGAAATTATTTTAAACTTTTTATTTTTATTTTTTGTCGTGGCATAAGTTTCTCATCAAGTGGACAATGGACACGAATCGAACTAAATACCGTGATTTTTTCTTGCCATCAAATTCGGTAATCCAAATTTTAAAAGACGACTTATTATTTTTATTTAAATCTTCCAATTTTTCAAGTTTTAAATTCACTTCTCAATTATTAGATCCCTCTATGGAAAATATAAAAAGTCAGAAAATAATTTAATAAACTGTTCAGTGCTTCTAGCAGACAAACTTTGCTGGGATTTAAGGGATGTAAGGTGAAGTAAAATCAAGTTTTATTTACACTTCAAGGGACTCACGTTGTAGTTTTAAGTGACCTTTCATTTACAGAGGGCAATGTTCGATTCACAATTAGAAAATTAGAAGTTCAGGGACAGAATTTTATGAATTTGATCTAGGTCGCTGAAATACCTACCGTCGATTCAAATCTTAAAGTAAAACATTTATGAGGATTCGAATGGATGATTCTGAATTTGAACCGGCAACAGGTAGTTCAGCGACCTCTCCAATTTATTAAATTCGGTCCCTCAGTAGGTAAGTCACCCTAATTTAACAGTTCGGTCACAAGTTGACCAATTAAACATAAATTTTTCACCTTTTTCTCTGCTGGCCAGAACGGTTTTTCAAATCGTTCGTTATAATGATCAATTGTTTTTGCTTCGTTCAGGCTCACATCTTCTATCAGAGTCAATTTTAGAAATTGAATTGACAGAATATAATAGTTTAAATTAGCCAAATAAAAGCCAATATATCTTATCAATATCTAAAAATGGATAACTCACCTTTCTCTCCTTTCATACAAATGTTATTCATTATGTATTTGTATCTAGAAGCAATAAATGTACTTCTAAAGTGGTGACCCCAGACAGCAAATGAACTATGGCCGGAAACACAACCTCCTGCTTAGAAACAGCTCAAGAATTGATCAAGGATGACAATCTCAAGCTTTGACTTCTTATCCACAAATTTACTATTCCTTCATCATGCAAAACCTCAGCTACTCCTGGAGTTAATAAGCTAAACCTCAGTTACTCCTGGAGCTAATAAGCTAAACGTATCATACGCCGCATAAATCTAAAGTTTTCAGGGACCTGGACCAGACAGCCAGATATTGAGCTCTCCGGGTTTCCCGGCACTGTAAAAATCATAGAATTCATCAATGTGTTTTTAACCCTTGTAAATGTATAATTATGTGCCTAATAAAATATTTATTTATAATAGGCTAAACCTCAGCTACTCTCGGAGCTAATAAGCTAAATCTCAGCTACTCCTGGAGCTAATAAGCTAAACCTCAGCTACTCCTGGAGCTAATAAACTAAACCTCAGCTACTCCTGGAGCTAATAAGCTAAACCTCAGTTACTCCTGGAGCTAATAAGCTAAACCTTAGCTACTACTACTGGAGCTAATAAGCTAAACCTTAGCTACTACTACTGGAGCTAATAAGCTAAACCTCAGCTACTCCTGGAGCTAATAAGCTAAACCTCAGTTACTCCTGGAGCTAATAAACTAAACCTCAGCTACTCCTGGAGCTAATAAGCTTAACCGCAGCTACTCCTGAAGCTAATCTATATATAATATATATACTTTGCTTGTCTGTCGGTCCGTTCGTATCAAATAAACGTCAAAACAGCTGAACCGATCGGGCACAAATTTTTTGCGGGACCTCACGTGACCCCAGAGAAGGTATATTGATGATCGAATTTTCAAAGATTTGCCTCCATCAAAATTATTTTTTTCGAAAGTTTTGAAATCCACGAATTTTTATTTTTAAATCTGTGAAAATTTTTTTTATTTTTGTTTTACAATGCACGTAAAGAAATTATGTTTCCAATGGATATAGAAAATGGGCTAAACTTCTGCTTCTCCTGGTCCTCCTGGAGCTAATAAGCCTAACCTCAGCTACTCCTGGAGCTAAAAAGCTAAACTTCAGCTTTCTAGAAGCTAATGAGCTACACAACTACTCCTGGAGCTAATTAGCTAAACAGCTAATAAGCTATAAAGCTACTCCCGGAGCTAATCAGCTACACAGCTACTCCCGGAGCTAATCAGCTACACAGCTACTCCTGGAGCTAATCATCGATACAGCTACTCCTGGAGCTTTTAAGCTGAACAGCTGCCATCATTTAACCTACTCGTAGATATTCTGGACGCCAGTTCTCTACAGGTTAAATCTATGCCCGCCAAGCCTTCACTATAGCTAATCTCTTCATATGGCCACTGGCTAGCCTTACACTATAAGGACTCAAAGAAGTTCGTAGTAAGATTTCGATTCTACTGGAGACCACCGGAGGGATTTTATTTTCACTGGAGGGGTTTCAAAAAATGCTTTTTGTAATTTAAAACTTTACGCAGAGGGATATCCTTCCTATGGGTTTATAATTCCACTGGAGGGATTCAGTTATCCTTTCTAGGGGTTTATAATTCCATTGGAGGGATTCAGATATCCTTCCTGGGGGGTTATAATTCCACTGGAGGGATTCAGTTATCCTTCCTAGGGGTTTAGAATTCCATTGGAGGGATTCAGATATCCTTCCTGGGGGTTTATAATTCCACTGGAGGGATTCAGATGTCCTTCCTGGGGGTTTATAATTCCACTGGAGGGATTCAGATGTCCTTCCTTTGGGTTTATAATTCCACTGGAGGGATTCAGATATCCTTCCTAGGGGTTTATAATTCCACTGGAGGGATTCAGTTATCCTTCCGAGGGGTTTATAATTCCATTGGAGGGATTCAGATATCCTTAAAAGGAGTTTTTAAATCCACTGGAGGGATTCAGATATCCTTCCAAAGGAGTTTTTAAATCCACTGGAGGGATTCAGATATCCTTCCAAGGGGTTTATAATTCCACTGGAGGGATTCAGATATCCTTCCTGGGGGTTAATAATTCCACTGGAGGGATTCAGATATCTGAATCTCTTTAGTGAAATTTTAAACCCCCTAGATATATATCTGAATTCTTTCAATTGAATTATATAAATCCCCCAGAAAGATATCTGAATCTCTCCAGTGGAATTATAAACCCCTAGGAAAGATATCTGAATCCCTCCAGTAGAATTATAAACCCCTTGGAAGGATAACGGAATCCCTCCAGTGGCATTATAACCCCCCAGGAAGGACATCTGAATCCCTCCAGTGGAATGTAAATCACCCTGCGTAAAGTTTTGAATTGTAAAAAGCATTTTTTCAAACCCCTCCAGTGTAAAAGAATTCCCTCCGATGGTCTCCAGTGGAGTCAAAATCTTACTACGAACTTCCGTGACTCCACTATAAGGTTGATAATGACATGGGAAGGGGGCAGATCAGAAATTTACAAGCAGCTATTTGTGAATTCCGTAAACACTTGCAAGGAAACTTCTGTAGAGGATGAAATCCCCAAAAGAGGATTACTAAATCCTCAAATTAGTAGTGTTGGATTCTGGACCCAGAAATGACGACCTACTCACCTCACCTCTCCTTTAGTACAATTGTTATTCATTATGTAATTGTATCTAGAAGCAATAAATGTACTTCTAAAACCTATTGTTAAGGTATTTAAGACAGAATGCTAGAAAACTGGAATTTGTTTCCGACATTTCTTCAGAATCTCGGAGTATGCTTAGGTAAAATTATATGTTTATGAAAAATGTTATTTAAATGATTGATAATTTTCAAAGAAAAGTCATTTAACAGTAAATACGTTTTCTTCGTTAAAGCAATTCAAGAAAAAATATTTAACTTTTGTAGATAGTTTTCTGTTGAAAGATTAAGAAACATTCTATTAAATAGCGAACAAAAATAAAATTCTGAAGAAAAAATTTAAAGATACGAATGCGAAAAACTGTTATTAACAAAAAAAATATAGAAAAACTTTTTGTAATAATGGTTTAACACAGCAAAATCGAACTTTTTTTTAATGAAACTATTTCTCTTTTTCAGTAATTGGCTGTGGGCTGACTCTCTTCTTTACCAACATTTTCTGTCTAAATTCAATACAGAAGTATCAAGGTAGAGTTTAGGGTTGTATTTAATAGGATAAAAATAAAATGTCGAAACGGCTGAACCAATCAGGCCCAACTTTTTTTGTGGCAACTCACATGAACCCCAGGAAAGTTTAATGGCTGGTCAGAATAAAAAAGTTGGGCAAGAATAATTTGGTTAAATTTTTATTGTTATTATTCCGGCAATAAAACATCAAGGAATTCTGTATTAATATTATTTTGTTTTTAAGGGACATCTTGTTTCATTTAAATGTTTTTAAACAATTTACAGCGATAACCAGAAAACTTTGGAATGGGAAGGCGACTTTTAGAAATGTCCAATGAGCATGAGACACAGCAATTGTATCAAGTAAAACTATTTTTGCTTTGTAACAACATCAAAAGCACATACTTAATGATTGCTTTAATGTCGACTTCCTATTTCACTGTTTTCTAGTTATGGCAGTAGTTAAATCATTGTTAAATAATACAGAAATATTTAATCTCATTGTTTTAGGTTTGGCAAGGAAAAGTTGGAAGTTGAAGTTGAGCGTCTACGATCCATGAACAAGGTGTTGGAACAAGAATGTGTTCTTGAGGTCGCTGATAATACTAAACTTGGATCAGAATACAGGTGGATATCATCTTTATTATTTCTAAACCCATATTTTACTCATCTAAGGTTTGATAATGAAAGGGCAGAACAGCCATGAATGTACCTAATTTTTTGTTAATGGTATAAATGGACAAAAGTATTCCGTTTCTTACCAAATCCCTCTCAAGCATGTTTTTTCACATTGAACAATAAATAACTTATAACTACAGGAACAAAATATAATGAATAGCAAGATATGGTTGAACTGCGTAAACATAGTTCAACCATTTCTGTAAACCGGCTCACAAGAGAACACATAGATTCAGACTACTATGAAAAACTGCATACATTTTTCAAGAATGGGTCGATTTTGAAGTGTCGTAATGCCTTGGACTTTATTATTACCTTACTAACTCAATCTTTTTTGTAGACCTAGACATGTACTGGAAAGCACTTGTTTTTAGCTTTAGTCACAACAAGAAGTAATTGGAAAAATTCTCATTAATTTTTGCTTGAGAACTTGTTGCAACCTATAGATCACTGTGAGAAGTGGTTAAACTATGTCTGCGAAGTTCTGACCTGACCTCATGTTTCTAATAGAAAGAGTAAGATAAAAAGATATTTTGTTGTTTACTAGAATGGCTGCACCGACAGTAGAAGGATATGTTATAGATGAAACTAAACCTTGGTGTCCCAAGTTTGGTTTTAGTGAACCATATTTCTACGAGCTGGTCAAACAGAAAATGTATAAAAGGTTGGTCAAAAAAATCTAGGAAAATAATCAAAATTATAATAAAAACATAAAATAAATGAAACAAAGGAACTGATTACTCGTCCCAAACTATAATTTTTTAGACTTCTAATATCCGTGTAACCTGGTGATGTACATTGTACACCTTGGTTATCAATCTAACATTAAGAAGCAAAGATTTAAGAATCAGAAAATCAAAGTTTCCTTTCATTTTGGAATCTGTCCAAAAGCTTTTAAATGAACATATTTCTAAAGCGTATCAACAGTTCATAGTTATATTCTTTTAACCTTCATTATGACCAAGGAGAATTGAATAGAAGGAGGGGGCGATAGGGTTTCCGTACACTTTGCTGTGACGTTTTTGGACTGCTGAAGAACTAGTTTTTGCGTAACAATAATATCAAAGGCAGCCAATCTAATGTAAACAAACATGAGTTAGTGTACGGTGAATCTTCATCTAACGCGCCAGAGATGCCAGATGTCTGTTTATCATTTTTGTTATTGTTTACAATCTTTATTATTGTTGTTACGCAAAAACTAGTTCTTCAGCAGTCCAAAAACGTCACAGCAAAGTGTACGGAAACCCTATCGCCCCCTCCTATTCAATTCTCCTTGATTATTACTAATGGAAATATCTTTTCCATTTGATATTAAATAACTGTCGGCCATTGTATTGCAGATGTTTTCCCTTCTATCAGCAGGAAAATATCTAATGTTTCTCTCTTAAATACTAAAGAAAAAACAACTCTTCACTAAAATCCATGATTCATTCGGTCAGAGTACCGCAGATCACAACAGTACGCACCGAAAGCTTAGTTTAGGGTGATATAGACGCCGTCCTTTTTAGTTTAAGATTTAAAGGGAACAGATGTGAATCGAATATGGCATAAAACAATAAACCTTAATAATAAACAATAAATCTTATTTTTAGGACTGACAATTCTTTAAATCCTATAACCAAGAAGATGGGATTTGCTAGTTTATCATCGCAGGTAGGAGGGGCGTATACAGGACTTTGTCCGGGGGGGGCAACCTTTTTTAACTTTCCTATTACCATGAAGCTGAGCCCTCGTAGCTCCTCCGCCCTATACACCCATATTACAGGTGAAACAGAACCAACAAGAAAAACAGCAAATATCGACGAAAACAAAAATGAAGAAAATACGACTATAACAACAGAAGACAACAAAGATAGACTAATGAAGAGTAGAAATTAAAGCTAGCATTAAGAATTTGAAAGAAATGGATAAATAGCTTTAATTCCATAGCTAATAGGAGGCAGTGATTTTTATTACTGAAAAATTTTGTTTAGCTGTCTTTGATATAACGTTTTTTATTCAGTTAATTGATGAATTTGATCACACATTTTCTTTTACGTTTTTGTAAATAAAGAAAGTTTTCATTTAACGATATTAGGTTCATAATCGTGTTCATGTACATGATTATATTAATCATGCTGTTTTCCTTCCACACCATACAGGAATTTACTCGTGACGCGGCGTATATAACTCATTCACGGATTTTAACAAAAAACGCGGCTTTTGTTGTTTAGATTCAACTGATATTTATATTTTAGCGGATTTTTTCAATATTTGAACATTTTTGTCAAACATTTGGTTTAGTTCGGGATGTGGGGTTATCGAAACCATTTTCGACGATCATCGATTGTAACAAAATCCATGATTGTTTCATGCAATTTTTTTAATATACTAAAAATCTGAATTATGTTTTAACATTTCGACAGCAATATTTATATTAATTCAAACCCTAGTGAATTTTCGGGCACACTTTTTATATAACGTGGACAAAAGGACGGAGGGTTGAAGCGCTTCGGTCAATTGAGCACAAAATACAATATTTGTAATTTTTCCTGCGCGCGCTTGCAATTTAATAGAGCGGAGATCAATTTTATTCATATACATATATATATTTATATATGTATACTGTTAAATGCGTTTAGGACTATAAAAAATGAGAATTTAAACCTTTCTTATAAAAATGTATTATTTTTTTCGTGACGTTCAGAGAGAAACTTAATCCTGTTTTTTTGCAACCAATGCGTTTTGCAAATATTTTTTCTAATGAAAAATAAAAACAAGGATTGGCTTTCATTTTGGAGAGTCATAAATATATGGCTGCTAGGTCAAATTTTTTAAAGATGTGTGGCTAATCGTAATTATGATTTTAATTTTATCAAATTTTTGTCAAATTTCTTTTTCGGTGCACCTTTGAAAGTATGTTGTTTATCGGAAAAAGAAAATTTTATTGAATTGAAGCTTAAACATTTACAGGGTGGCCAAAATGTACGGATTGTACGGATTGATTTTTTTTTACCCTAAAATTGTACGGATTGTACGGATTGTACGGATTAATTTTTTTTAACCCTAAAATTGTACGGATTGTACGGATTGTACGGATTTGTTTTCAAATTGTACGGATTGTACGGATTTTATCCTGGAAAATACACCGTTTTTTTT
>NW_019396870.1:0-22965 GCF_000591075.1 Eurytemora carolleeae | reverse complement strand
GTATCCAGTATCCTGTATCCTGTATCCTGTATCATGTACCCTGTATCATGTATCCAGTATCCAGTATCATGCACCTAGTATCATGTACCCAGTATTTAGTTTGTATATATGTATGAAGCCAATTTTTTACAGATTGATTCTTGCTGAAGAAGTTTAAACCCTCTTACATGAACTGAACACAAAAGACAATGAATGAAAAATTGAATTTTAATGTTTTTTTTTTCAAAAATGGGATATTTTTCGAAAATTGTACTGATTGTACAGATTTTTAAAAAAAATTTACGGATTTTTAAAAAAATATACGGATTGGTTTAAAAAAATTTACGGATTGTACGGATTTAAAAAAAAAAAAAATTGTACGGATTGTACGGATTGTTTTTCGAAAATTGTACGGATTGTACGGATTTCTTCTGAAAATGTACGGATTTTTGTACGGATGGGTTCAAAAAAGTTTTGGCCACCCTGCATTTATAATAGTTTTCTCCTTGTTTTATAAAAAGTTGATTGGTTCCGTTCATACTACAAACTAATTTTGAAGAAGCCCTTAAATCTAGACATTAAAAAAGTCGAACTTTTGAAGAAAAAAAAATCTTTTACGACATTATAGTGACTCTGGTAGTTTTAGTTTTAGTTTTAGTTTTTAGCATTTTAATAATTCAAAACTTTTTTTTCTTTTTAATCGCATTTTTAAAAGAGGAATTATGATTGAAGAAATAAGATTAGGTTGTATAATAATATATATAAATGTATCTACAGGTTGTATAATAATATATATAAATGTATCTACAGGTTGTATAATCAAACTGATTGTAATTCAGTGAGAGTTGGTTAATGTGGGATATTTATACAATTATTGGTAGATACTATCTACTTTACAGATATAGATAGATAGATAGATTCCCATATTATACAGTTTATATCCAGTTCTCACACTCGATCTATAAACCATATACATTCACACACAATACACACACAATTATTTGATATAGATATATTTGTCACATTGATATATCTGTATGTTGGTTTCCAATAAACGGCTTAACCTACTAGACTTTTTTTGGCTAAACATAGCCTCAGAGAAGGTGTGTCTTAGAAAGCTTAATTATGTTTTGAAAATAATTTGCGCGAATCGCTCTAGAGGCCTATAGCTGATATTATATAATTGTGAACGTATGTATTATGTCTATTTTTATCTTGCCTGCAGGATGAAATACAACCTTCTTTATCGTAAAATTTCTAAAAAAAAATTTTTTGTTAAATTCCATGAGGTAAAAAAGTTAAAATGTTAAAACTTAAATATTTCTGAAGAATTATAGCAATGAAAATGCAGTATAAAGGAATAGGGGTTTTGCCACAAACTCAAATATTCTAATTCCAATATATTTGCAATCTGATACTGCAAACTTATTATATTTTAAACTTATATTTCAAATATTCATGATTTGAGGTCTACGACATTGGGTTCAAAGATTCTAGGGATTAGAGAATCGGAATTTTTGGCTAAAACTCTTGCGTAACATAGTTTACCATAGATAAAATTAATATTATCTACATTTTGTATTGGAGCTTTAAAATCAATTAAACAGTTTGCCCAAAACAATAAACTTTTTTTTCCCTTAAGTTATATACTATTTATCTATCACAAATATAACAAGATTTGTCTGGTTTTCACAGAAAGCGTTGAATTTAATCTGTACGTCACTTGATCTGTATTTGATTTTTTTAGGGGAAAAAATATATATATACAATCTATTTCTCTGCTACGGCTAAACCATCCGTAAATACTGGAAAATGCTTCACTTTTTCCAGAGCAGCGTAAAACAGTATTTTAGCAGCAAAAACTGATGAATTGTTCTGCGCTAGATAGAAAACCTACAATTTCTCCATTTCATCTGAAAATCAATAGAAAAAGCGTCCAATGCGATATTCCCTGATTTTGCCAATTTTAGGGAGGGGGAGGGGGACAGATGTGACATTTTTTGCTCCAAAAACGGTCGAAAAGGCAGGAAGGGGGGGGGGCAGGGGGTCAATTTAGCATCCGTATCTGAAAACATTTGTTAAACAGATTTATTTATGTATTTTCCCCACTATTTAAGATATTTAACCATGATAAAGAATATTATTCCCGTTTTAGATTCATAAATATTCGATTTTTCTTCAAATATTTAGTTTCCCCTTTACTCTGAAGTTTAAGAGTGTGATATTATTCCAATCCTAAACTTCACAACTGGTCGCGGGTTCTTAATTATACAAAGTAAACTAATAATATTTATTTTAGTAATGCTATCCACTTTTCCCCCCCTTTTTTTCAGTCTCCCCCCCCCCCCCACTCTTTATAAATTGAACATACAACAACCAATTATTTTAAATATAGAATTAAATGGGAAAGCCATTCGAGATAAAAACTAAATAAGTGATAAATTTTTTCTTACATTTTTAATGGTTATTATTTAGTTGTCCACTAACCCCACACCCTTTCCTGATTATTTTTTAACCTAATCCCCCCCCCTCCCCCGTGTTACATACCACTATGCAAATACTTGAATTAAATCCTTGACACCTGTATCCCTGTATGTAGGGTGTCCCAATAAACATTCAGAGAAAATATTCAGATCAAGGTCTTTGTTTTTTTAATTGAAAATAAATGTTTTGACGTTTTGAAAAGGTATTCTTTGTCTAAAAAATTGACAGAAATATTGTATATTTTATTTTAAAAGGTTCTGTACGTTATAATCTTACTAGAAGGAGTTGATTAATTTGGTGTACTATCCCGTTCTGCCCTCTATGGTCTGGATGTATACTGTTGAACTAGCTCTGAATAGTTCTGCTTAAAAATCATTCCGGTACTTCATATGAAACGGAGTCCAGAAGATAATGTGAGTCCACTTTTTAGATCTTTGATGATGGTTTTAACTGGTTTTATTGTGATTGCTAAAAAGTGCCGCGATGGATCAAAATTTCGGGACACTCTGTACTGTACACAATATACAATAAACCCATTTAAATGCTTACCCCTTTCAGCTACTGTATTTTTAGTAGAAATGTGAGAAAAAAGAGGGGAGGGGGAGGGGAGGAAAGAGTTGATACAATGTTTTGACATCTGTGTGAATTTTTACTAGTTTAAAGGGTTGGAAGGGGTACAGACACGCTTTTCATGTACTTCAATAAATCAATAAAAAGTTTTTGTAACACTATTTTCTCACTTTGTTAATTTCATCTCGATGATTAATTTTTTAAAAGATATTTATTTCTCTAAATAATAGCTTCTGAGATAACTTGATAGCTTGTTTAAGATATCTAGAGATCTAGAGATATCTAGATTTGAATAAATCCAGATGTCTAGATCTAAAAACAGTTTACTTTAAGTCTAGTTTACAAGCTGTCTGTAGATATTAAGAGATATCTATCTGTAATATCTGTTTATCTGTTTATTTGTTCACCAGTTTATCTGTTCATCTATTCTTCTGTTCATATGAATATCTGTTTATTTGTTCTTCAGTTCATCTGTTAAATTGTTCATCTCTTTATCTCTGTATCTGTTTATTAGTTTATATGCTTGTCTGTTCATTTGTTTTTTTCATCTGTTTATCTGTTTGTATTTGTATCTGTTTATCTGTTCATCTCCATCTGTTTATCTGTTCAACCGTTTATCTGTTAATCTGCTTTTCTTTTTATCTGTTTAGTTGTCATCTGTTTATTTGTTTATCTGATTATCTGTTTATCTGTTCATCTGTATAGTTTTTATCTGTTCATCTGTTCATCTGTTTATCTGTTTGTCTGTATATCTGTGTATCTGTGTATCTGTGTATCTGTGTACCTGTTTAACTGTTTATCTGTGTATGAGTTTAACTGTTCATATGCTTATCTGTGTATCTGTTTTTTATCTGTGTATCTGTTTATCTGTTTAGTTGTTCATTTGTTCATCTGTTTATCTGTTTATCTGTTTATCTGTTTATCTGTTCATCTGTTTATCTATTCATCTGTTTATCTGTTCATCTGTTTATCTGTATCTTTTTATCTGATCTTCTGTTCATCTATTCATCTGTTCATCTGTTTGTCTGTATATGTGTGTATCTGTTTATCTGTGTATGAGTTTATCTGTTCATATGTTTATCTGTGTATCTGTTGTTTATCTGTGTATCTGTTCATCTGTTCATCTGTTTATATGTTTATCTGTTTATCTGTTTATCTGTTTATTTTTTATCTGTGTATCTATGTATCTGTCTATCTGTTTATCTGTACATCTGTTCATATCTTTATCTCTTCATGTGTTCATCTGTTTCTATCTGTTCATCTGGTCATCAATTTATCTTTTCATCTGTTTATCTGCATATCTGTTCATCTGTATATCTGTTCATCTCTTCATATGCTCATCTGTTTTTATCTGTTTTTGTGTTCCTTTGTTTATAAGTTAATCTTTTCATATGTTTATCTGTTTATCTGTTCATCTGTTCATCTGTTCATCTTTTCATCTGTTCATCTGTTCATTTGTTAATGTGTAAATGTATTGAATGTAAACTAATAATTTTCATTGAAACTAAATAATGTGGGTTCCACCCTTAATAAAATCAATTAGAACAATAACTTAAATTGATATCACGCTCCCCTCCCCCCCTTCATAATCTGGGAGTATACTCCCTACCCTATTAAAACTTTTAATTGCAAAAACATTCCCTACCCTCTCTGAAACATAGTTGAATTCCTATATTAGTGTTAATATCTTACAAGAATATATGTCGTCTTTTTAAGGAATTGAGTGCTTGTCCTAAACTTAAATTATCTTTGCAACCTGATATTCCAGACTTTGATCATTTTATCTAACAGCGTTCATAATCTGAGATATCTTGGAGGTCTACAACTTGAGTTGCAAAAATACAGTGTTTAGAAAATCAGAGTTTGCGGCAAAGACTAGATTCCTTTGTAATTTGTGTAAAAAGTTATATATAAGAAATTAAAGATTAATATTAGTATTTCCGGATAGAAAGATAGATAGATAGATAGATAGATAGATAGATAGATAGAAGTATAGAATTATGTCAGAATATAAAGGAAAGAAAGATATATAGATAGAAAGGAAAACGGATATTTTTTTTCAGGATAGAAAGATGGATAGACAGTTAGATAGAAGGATAGAAGGATAGATAGATATCTAGATATGCAAGGAGAATTGAATACAAGGAGGGGGCAATAGGGTTTCCGTACACTTTGCTGTGACGTTTTTGGACTGCTGGAGAACTAGTTTTTGCGTATCAACAATAATAAAGATTGTAAACAATAACACAAATGATAAACATACATTTGGTGCATCTCTGGCTTTAGATGAAGATTCACCGTGTACTAACTCATGTTTGTTTACATTAGATCGGCTGCCTTTATTATTGTTGTTACGCAAAAACTAGTTCTCCAGCAGTCCAAAAACGTCACACCAAAGTGTACGGAAACCCTATTGCCCCCTCCTTGTGTAGATTCAAAGAACTATATATTTATTTCTTGGATAGATGATTAGATATATAGATGTAAAGTTGGATAGACGGGTAGAAATATAGATAGAAGGATAGAAGGATAGAAGGATAGAAGGATAAATGGTGAGATGAGTAAACACTTGATATTAAATCTGGATAGAAAGGGGCGACATTGTGGTACACTGGCAAATACCATAAGTAGGTGTACATTTAAAGTTCGCTACTGATTAAGTTCTTACCAAATCGTCTTGGTAGGTGTACACTGTACACTTGATGTTCGATACTGATTACATTCTTACCAAATCCACTAGGAAGGTGTACATTTGAAGTTTGCCATTGATTAAGTTCATACCGAATCCCGTAGGAAGTTGTGCAATGATCATCCATTGCTTTTTACCTTATCCTCGATCTAGGAAGGTGTACAATGTACATTTAAAGTGTGCCACTGATTCGGTTCATACCAAATCCTTAAGGTAGGTGTACATTTTTAGTTTGCCACTGATTCAGTTTTTTAAAAACTTATATTATGAAATTCAACCTCTACAAATTATTTTACTCCATTAAATTTGTTTTTGAAATTGTAACTTCATTTTCATGTTTGAAACTTGTTCATAAAATTGAACCTCTGGGTATGAAATTTATTTTTGAAATCGGACCTCTTTATTCTCTGCGTATAAAACTTGCTTCAGAAATTGAACCTCTGCGCATAAAACTTGCTTCAGAAATTGAACCTCTGCGCATAAAACTTGCTTCAGAAATTGAACCTCTGCGTATAAAGCTTGTTTATTATCAGATTTCTGAAGAACAAACACTGAAAGAGAGGTAACCCTTTCCCTCAATCTAATTCCTTGAGAAAAAAAATTTATTTGGGGGGATATGATTATGAACATAAGGAAGAATTTCTAATGTACAGTTATAACCAGAAAACTCTGAAATAGGAAGACGACTTTTAAACTCAAGTAAGGACTTAAATTAGTTCAATGAACATCAGACATAGCAATTGTACAATATAAATAGACCCTTTTCACTTACATTTTGCTTTGCTAAGTTACTAGTAAAAATATTTGCTTTGTAACAACATCAAAACGCTTAAGTATTGCTATAGTGTCGTCTTCCTATTCCATTGTTTTCTGGTTATCACTGTATATTGTAATAACTATAAAACTCTGAAATAGGAAGATGACTTTTAGAATCAAGTTAAAACTTTAAAATGTCCAATAACATTTTACTAAGAGATTCAATAAGAATCTAGTAAAACTACTTGTTTTGTAACATCAAATACAGTATTGCTAAAATGTCGTCTTCCTATTCTATTGTTTTCTGGTTATCACTGTATTAAAAAGGAATTCAGTGGGCTTATTTGTTTTGCTCAACTTTTTATGCACTTCAGTCACTTTTATGCAGTCTGTACACTGTAGACTTTTATTCAGTCTGTACACTGTAGACTTTTATTCAGTCTGTACACTGTAGACTTTTATTCAGTCTGTACACTGTAGACTTTTATTCAGTCTGTACACTTCAGTTCACTTTTATGCAGTCTGTACACTTCAGTTCACTTCTTGCAGTCTGTACACTTCAGTTCACTTTTATACGGTCTGTACACTGTAGACTTTTATGCAGTCTGTACACTTCAGTCACTTTTGTGCGTTTGTACACTATAGACTATTATGCAGTCTGTACACTGTAGACTTTTATGCAGTCTGTACACTGTAGACTTTTATGGAGTCTGTACACTGTAGACTTTTATTCAGTCTGTACACTTTTATGCAGTCAGTACACTGTAGTTCACTTGTATGCAGTTTGTACACTCTGTACTTTTTAAATTGACTGTCGACATAATTTTCATTGACCTCTCATTAAAGAAAATTCTGTCTGCAGCAGCGAGAAGAATTAAAATTGACACACTTCAACATGGTTTAAGAGAGTAAAACGACGATATCTTTCTCATTGTTGTTCAGTTTAAGGTGGTATGGATACTGTTGTGAATCGGACATGAAACTCCTTAATTTACGATGTTTTGTTCATAAAGGAATTGTGTTTTTGCCCCAAACTCTGTTTCTTATCCCTATATTATAGTTAAATAAAAACATAATGTCGCGCGTAGACCTTGAATATGACAAACTATGAATTCTGTAAAATCAAATAATCTAAATATAAAATATCAAAGGTTAATATCATCGGGTTGTAAAGATATAGGGTTTAGAAGGTTTGAGTTTGTTAAAAAGGCTAAATTCTTCTGATGATTTTTTTTAAAAAGATTTAATAAAAGTTTTAGCAAGGAAAAAATGCTGAATCTAACAGTGGACTGATATAACGTGAAATTTAACCTACATAAAGATTTTCTTCCTAAATATCAAATCAACTCAAATTCTATTTTTTCCTTTGAAAAGTAGCATATGCTTAGAGAAAGGAAGTACACACAAAGAATACAATTTTATTGATAGATAAAAATATGGTTTGATAGAAATATGATCTTCTTTGTCTTTTTTTGTATTTTAAGTGGTCGGCTTTATAGTCAATAACGGGTAAAGTAGGGGCATTGTGTTTGACACTTTTTATATAAAAGTCGACCCATGGATTGCCAAAATATTAACGTAGAAACTTTTGTCAACTAGTTTCTGTTTCCATACTGCATATCACTTGGAATTATCAAACCAAATTCTAATAAAAACAATGTATTGTATATTTTTAGAAATTTTGATTATTATAGTCAGCATTTCTGTTGGAATTTTGGATTTATTATCTACCTCTTAGAAGTAAACTATTGTTGTTTAAAAATAGATTATTTGGAAACGTTTCAAAAGTTTCAAAAATCATGATATATATCTCAGGATTGCTTTTATTGGAAGGACAAGAATATTCTTTATGTTTTATAATCTCGTTCTTTCTAAATTTACGTATTTTTAAAAAATTAATTATTTAGCAAATTATCATAAAACAAAAATCATATATTTTTATTATTTTTGTTAAAAATATTTTCCCGGAAAAATATGCCTGAACCTGATGGTGTAAACCTTTGATATTTTAAACTTAGATTATTTGATTTCAATTCAAAGCTTGAAATATCTGTGGTCTACGATATAGGCATTAGAAAATCAGAGTTTATGACAAAAACTCAATTCCTTTCGCCAACTTTTCCTTTAAGCATAAAACATTTGATCTTGATATTCTCAAATATGTGTGTGAACACCTAACCTAGCTATTCCACCATTTATTCTCAGTTTATCTAAATTGATACCATTACTGAAAAATATCAAAATATATTTCATTGAAAATGATTTTAAATATCGTTTTCTACTGAAAAGGAGAATCTGAAGATATGTTCACATGTTTGCACATTCAATTCAAGGGAAAGAAACGATATAAAAATAAAAATAAAAAATACATCCGAAAAAATTCAAAACTGAATTAAATTATTTTTATTATCATATTGTTTATTATTATTTATTATTATTTATTATATTATATTATTATATTATTATTATTTTAACTTAAAAGAATTTATTTTTATATTTTTGCAACCTGATGGTGAACTTTGATATTTTAAAACTTAGATAAGTTGATCTGACCGATTTCATAGTTTGAAATCATTTGAAATTGCGTTGCAAAGATAAAGGGATTAGAAAATCAGAGTTTGAGGCAAAGACTCAATTCCTTTGTACAGAATTGAGATTGAGTCCATATTGATTCTAAAAAAGCATTGTTAGAAAATAAAAAGGTTTAATGATGAATTTTAATATATTGGTTTAATTTTAAACAGACATAAAACAAATTTGGGATTTTTCTTCCGAAAACGAATAGTTTTCAAAATTCAAAAATATTTTTTACTTAAAATGATCCATGACGGTTCTGCTTGTAAGAGGGGCTTAATACTATTTTTTTTATTTGTCGGAGTAGATGACGTGAGCTTTATTTAAGATTTATTATTTTTGACTTTGTGTAGTTTTATTATTCAAATTAAAATATTACTGATTTCTAAATAGACATTTTTTGAAGAATCGTATTTTAGGAATAGTTCTAATACTTGTGTATTTATATTGTTTTGTTTTATATTGTAAGAATAAACCACGCAACCTCTCGTTCTCATCATGTAAGGCAGTTCATGTCTACACTAAAGTCTTAGGTTTTAATTATTATTATTATCATTATAGTATTAGTATCCAAATAAATAAACCTTTCTAATAATTTAGATCTTCTGTGTAGACTGTACAGTGGTTATGCTTTGAAAATATGGTTTCTATTAAGTCAAGGTACAGCATGTACTGGAGTTCTCCGTTAGTATCCGTTTATAAAATATTCAGAAATTTTAGGCTCTCAGGAGACTCCACTAAAATCTGAGAACTTAAAGAAAATTCAAAATTGTAATCTCTTTTTTTTACACTATGCAAAATCTTTACTTCTACAGAAGGTATTCCTTGACGATTTTAAAATCCTTCTTTAACGAACAATTTTTTTTACTTCGTTCGGGAACTTTTGTCTTTGTCTTAATTCTGTAAGAGTCAAACTGTTGCATATTTTTATAACAGAAAACTGATGAAAAATGAATTTTTATATTACGTAAAATTTCGTAGATTTTTTAACACCTCCGCCCTCCTCAAACCTAGAATATCTTTAAAAAAAAACTATATTAACGATACCAAAACTCAATATGTAATATTAAGCATACTCTGAGAAAAGTTTGCAGATTTTGGTATTTAGTTCTAATAGTAAAAAAAAGTTTTATTCTGTTTGAATAGAGCTTATACAGGCAGTGAGTGGTCTAAAGTAGGTTTGAATGGGGGAGGGGTATAAGGCGACTCAACCGAATAATTTGGGATTTTAGGAAATTTGACAAAATTCTTAAACATTAAGATTACATTTAAATTCCGTGGTCAAATTCTTTACCCTAAAAAGAATCATTAGAAGGGTCAAAAAGATTTTATTTAAGATATTATGGTGGAGTGATAATAGAGCTAATAGAGCTCACTCACTTACTCACTTACTCACTTATTTACTCACTGACCTCTGACTAACTACTTTAATAATATTTACTCACTTACTCGTTTAGACATTTACTTAACTATTCATTCACACTTTTACTCACTAACTTACTCATTTACTCATTAGCTCTCTCGTTCAACTAATCATTGAATTTTTCACTCACTCAGCTATAGTCAACTAATTACTCAATCCTTTACTCTTTTATTGCACTAACTTCTATAACTGAAAGAGAGAATGTGTAGATTGGAGATAAGTGGTGAAGGAGAGATATGGAGTAGAGACAGTAACAACGAGATGCAAAAGAGAAAAGCCAAGATATGAATGAGGTTTAGTGAAGAAGAAACAGAACAGAAGAATTATAGAAGAATTCAAATAGAACGTATTAGATTGCGATAAAAGTATTACTAATTCTATTTTTCCCACAATTCAACATACAAATACAAAATATCTCATAATAAAATGTTTTTTATATTCTACCTTTCTATCCATCTATCTATCTTTTTATCTGTCTGTTCTAGCTATTTTATCTATTTATCTATGTTTGATTATCTATCTACTATCTAGCTATCTATTTATCTATATGTCTGTCTGTCTATTTATATGTCTGTCTATCTATTTATCTATCTATCTATCTATTTATCTATATAGCTATCTATATATCTATCTATCTATCTATCTGTGTAAGTATCTGGGTATAAGATAGGAAATGACAACATAACGAGGAAATATGAAATATGAAAAGTGAAATATTTCTCAAAATCTAAATTTAAATAGACACAAACATCAAGTTCAGGAGAAAGGGGCGGAGTAGGATCTTAAGGCCCAATACTTTTGTCATTCAACACAATCATTACTGTAAGTATAATCTTCCTATTTATGAAGCATGTCTCCTCTCCTCCTTGACTCTGTCCAATTACAGGCTCTGTTCTCTGTAAATATATGTTATAAACACATTTGTCTATTTTTCTCAACTTAGTTTTTTTCTCATTTTTCTGTTTTCCCTAGCGAATCTGATTTGTCTTTTTTTGACAGTTCGAATAATTTGTTTTTGGCCTTTTCTCTAATTTTCTCTAATCTTTTCTACTTCTGTTAGATCTGTGAGCATTTTGCAGGATTAGTCAGTTTTTAGTTAGAATGTATTTTTGTCAGTATTGTTAAGTTCGTTTTTGTCAGTATTGTCCGTTTTTGTTTGATTCGTCGTTTTTTGTTTGAACTGTCCTTTGTTGGGCGAATTGTTAGGTTTTTAAAATTACTTTAAAATTAAACGTTTTTTTAAATTACTATATTTTAATCGAGTTTATTTAATCTTTTGCTTGCTTTTTAATTCATTTTGGTATTTTTTACTTTCTATCAACTCAACATCATTATTTTCTGATTTCTATCGTAGCAAAATTAGATTTGTTTACAGTGTATAGCATACTACGGTCTATTTAACTTTCGAAATGTTTCAGAAATAAACATGATATAAATACTTATAAACTCTATACAATACATATGTATCTACCTGTCTATCTATCTGCTTGCATACATAATTTTAAATATATACCTACCTATATCTATCTATCTAGCTATGTGTATATAACGCATATTTCCATATTTCAATGCACTGTATAATCTAGCATGACAGCTTGATGCAAAATTCGGAGAATGTATAACATGCTTTTATTCAAACTGTTTAATTCAGAGAATGTATAACGTGCTTTTAATTGTTTCATTTCAAATATTAAGAAATCTTTAATCTATGAATAGCCAGCGCAATAATCTAGATATTCATTTTCTAGATCTAGAAATATCCAGACGAATATCGATATATTAATTATATATCCAGAAAAATAATCCAGATATTCATCTTTTTAAATCTAGAAACATCTTAGACAACAATCTAGATATCTTTTTTCTTTTATCTAGAAATATTCAGTAGAATAATCTAGACATTAATTATTTTATTTAGAAATATCCAGGACACTAATCCACTATAGTTTTAGTAGAAGTAAATATTTCCATTTAGTGTATAGCGCCGATATAAGGATTTATCTCTAATTGGATGATGCGCTAGATAGAAAGATAGATGTTACCGCAATGCAATTTCTATTGGTTCAGAATGAACAACAAACACATGACTTAACCCTGATTGGATCAGTCGCTAATGGACTCGGCATACTAGAATGAATCTAGACATTTGTTTCTTTAATCTAGAAAATTCTAGGACAATATTTTAGATTTCTATTTCTTTTATCTAAACATGTCCAAAACAGTAATCTAGATATTTAATCCTTTAATCTAGAAAATTTTGTTTAGTTTTGTTTAGTTAGAGATATCCAGGACACTAACCTATATAGATATTTATTTCTTGTATCTAGAAATATCCAGGACAGCAATAATGTTTTATCTAGATATCCTGGTTGCTGTAATGTTTATGTTTATTACTATACAGTTTACACAATATGCCTTTAGTTCAAGAAATAACGGTTAGTAGGTCTGAGTAGCCTTGTATACCCTGTATACCCAAATTAGATTGTATCTCAAAGCCCATCTATTCCTCTATCTATTTATCTATCTAAACAACGGTCATTTATCTCCATAATTATCTATCCGTAGCAAAAAAAAGTTGAAGGAAAAGAGTTGGCTCTGATTGGTCCATTCAATGATATGAGTTGTGGCCTAACTTAGACTGATACAGGCCTACATACCTAAACTTGGCCTGGCTTGACAAGGAGGGGGGGGGGGAGGGGGAGCATTAGAGATGTTTGTGGCAAGGTAGCTTGAGGGTGCGGTGTATCTAGCAGCAGGATTGTAATGCGAGGGTAGATCTATCTCTCTATACCGATACTTTTCCTGCGCACCACTTGCCGCCAAAATGCCGCGTAGAATTTGTCTTATTGTCCGCCGAGTCTACGCAGCAGTTTCGAGGATTTCGATATTACTTGTCTAGTGACTACGCGGTTAAAACCATGTTTGGTTACTGAAATTGGATATCTGACTATCTTAATCGCCGGGAGCGGCGTGTAAAGCTTGGATAAGATCTTAAGTGACATAAAAAGCGGATTTTTTCTCATTCTTCCATTTTATCATATTTTCACGTTTTGGAGGTTTATGACCATAAAGGGAATAAAGACGCATCAATAATATACGGTTAACTTAGCCAATGGGGGGGATGCTGAGGAGATATGTTCAACTTTTTTCATTTTTGATGATTTTTAAAAACCCTTTTCTATATCACTCGATGAAAAGAGTGACTTCAAGGGGCTCCGAACCCCCCAGTTATGAAATGGGTCAAAAAAGTGGGGTGTTGGAGCTGGAGAGGGCTGGGGGCTGGAGAGGCTAAGGGGGGGGGCGTAAATCTCTAATGATAAAGTTGATTAAGACCAGCTAGAGGTATCGATCACCCTCTTTCCTTCTCTATAATACTATAAATAATATTGATTAATATATATGGATTGTAGACAGGGACACACCTGTAAACAAAAGGCAAACATAAACCACCAAAACCTTCCCCCACCCCCTAACAAAAACCTTCCTCCTTCTAAAACCTTCCTCCCACACTACCCCTCTATCATCACAATAACCCAACGGGGGGGGGGGGGGGTTAATGTGATGGCCCCAATTCCCATCCCTATCACTTTCCCCTCTTGATTCCAACAAGTATTGTTACATTATTAAAAAGCCTGGTTTTCTCAGTATACTTAAATTTGAGTCAATTACGTCATTAAATAATTAAGCAGTATGTACTGCACAATGCACATTACTTAAACTTTATAAATGCAACATGCACACAGGGGAAGGGGATATTGGGGATCTTGGACAAATTCCCTTCTACGCCCCTAAATCCACTTTAAAACAAGAAAACATAGTCTTTGATTGATTTACTAAAATTAATAAAACACTGCACTGAGGGTTTAATATTTCAAATAAGAATTATCAAATTCAAAACAATACTTTACTACTCTGAAAGGACGGTGCAGTTCTATCGGTTCTATCCAAATATCTATCTATATCTGTCTGTCTTTCTTCATATCTATCTATCTACTATCTATCTATTTATCTATCTATCTATCTATCTATCTATCTATCTATCTATGAATCAGCTGATCATTATATTCTGTGAGATAATAACTACTATAGACAGGAAACTATGTAAACCACAATTTTTCTTCCTAATTCGTGTTCTACCCCCCTCCCTGTCCCCTTCTTCATATCTTTCTGTCTCTAATAATACTTCTTACATTGTTAGAACTTAAAATTTTGTTCTTATTTTTCGAGATATTTACAGAACTTTTTAAAACTTAAAATTGTGTACGCAAATTTGAACAAAATGTTCGAAATTTTGAACAAATTTGTTCAAAGAAACGCACGTTTCACAGCTTTAAAATCTTAATATATAGGGCTACAAAAAGTAAAAGTTCATAAAGGTCCAACTAAGGGCTAAGACGTCGCAACAGTGTATACCCGGTCTAAATTTTTAACGCAAAACGGAGAGAGCTGTGTAGATCGTTGTAATGAAGAATAACAACAATAATCTATTTTCATTCATCTTCAGCTATTTGCGAATTCTACAAATTTGAGTTTATCATTAAACATTCTGCAATTCTGCATTCTGTGTTCTGTACTCTAGCTGTATCCGTATCCTGTGTTCTTTGTTTTTTTAACTGTTTCTTTATTCTGAATTCTGAAAACTGTATTTTGTTTTTGAAGTCCTGTTTTCTGTTTGAAATGTACTAAAATATTGTCTAACTACGAATGTTTCTATCTCCAAGCAAACTGTTTTTTTAATTTATAGACCTAATTCTATGAATGCGTTTTATACTGATAAGTTTGAACGTTTCTGATTGTTTTGCGCAAATTCAGGGGGGTTTATTCTTTCTCTGTACAATTTATAGACATATGATTAAGTTGTGTGTAAAATTTTCTTGAGTTCTTTTTTTTCAATGTTATAAAAATAATATATTTCCCGAAAGACAGCGTCAAAATTAAATCTTTAAATAAATAACAATTTGCACTTGAATAAACTTTACACAGAGAAGTATTTCAAGGGGGGGTGTATAATCTAGCATGACAGCTTGATGCAAAATTCGGAGAATGTATAACATGCTTTTATTCAAACTGTTTAATTCAGAGAATGTATAACGTGCTTTATTTTCTTTCTTTTTAACCCAATTTCCATTCTTATTCCCTGATTTCTCTCCTCCTAGCTTCCATCCTCAATTCCCCTTCTTTCTTTTCCTCACATCCCCTTCTTTTAACCTTCCCTCTCCTTCCCCTTTCTTTTCCTTATATCCCCTTCTTTTAACCTTCCCTCTCCTTCCCCTTTCTTTTCCTTACTTCCCCTTCTTTTAACCTTCCCTCCTCTTCCCCTTTCTTTGCCTTACATCCCGTTCTTTTAACCTTCCCTCTCGATCCTTTCCCTTTCTTTTCCTTACGTCCCCTTCTTTCAACCTTCCCTCTCCTTCCCCTTTCATTTCCTTACATCCCCTTCTTTTAACCTTCCCTCTCCTTTCCCTTTCTTTTCCTTACATCCCCTTCTTTTAACCTTCCCTCTCCTTCCCCTTTCATTTCCTTACATCCCCTTCTTTTAACCTTCCCTCTCCTTTCCTTTTCTTTTCTTCCTTTTACCTTCCTTTTCCTATCATTCTTTCACGCCCCCTTTCCTTCTCTTCCATTATATCCCCTTTTCTTCCCATCATTCTATTCCCCTTCCCTCCCCCCCTCTCCCCAGGCATGAACACGGTATTTAAATCTAAGCCTATGTTTTGGCAAACGGTTGTATGGTGTTCATCTTTTTAAGCCTACACATACTCTGCCTGCACTGCCTGGCATACTAATTCAAACAATACACTTGCCCTTTGCGTTCTCTCTTGGCACACTCGGATCACTAATTTTAATAGAAATTTGCATTTTTGCATTTTCTATCCCCCCCTCCCCCCGCGCGTTACTTTCCATCCATCCTTTTCCTTTACTTTCCCTTCCCTCTTCTATCTTTACATTCCCCCCCCCCCCTTCTTCCTTTACTGTCCCCCTTGCTGCATTGTTTCCTATAACTCAGGTTTAGAATTTGTTGTTAAAAGTCAAGATGATTAAATAAAATGAAAACCTGGAAAAAGATTTGAATAGCCAGTTAGTTTCTCTTATCTTTAGTCATTTGGATTGATTTAGTTTTAAACAAATAAATATTTTTTTACAAATAGTCCAAACATGAAAGGGGGAGGATTAGAGAGTTATTAATCTGAAAAAAAATTATACTGCACGGACTTAAAAATAATAAAGTTTTCTTGTTAAAATTTTAATTCAAGGTTATAAACTCTTCTCCTTTTTTCAGAAATAGGTTTGAGGGAGCAAATCAAAAATGATTAAAACAGTTTGTGTTAAACATTTTTTCAGAAAATGTCTTTATTTATTGTTTAAAAGACTCTCGTACATTAATACAAAGTATCCAGTCCATTTCATCTGTAATTGATCCACCAATAGGAGAAGAGATAGAACCCGTCAGCCAATCAGAGTCTTTCTAGTATTCAGCTTCAATTGCTCCCAGCCAATCAGAGCGTTTCTTTTATTTGAGTCCGACTGATTTCCGCCGATCATGCCAAATCAATAATTTTTTGATAATTTTCTAGGCTATCATTAATCGTTTATTGATTTTAAAATGTCGTATAATTTTTCATCTATCTATCTATCTATCTATCTATCTATCTATCTATCTATCTATCTATCTATCTATCTATCGATTTATCTAACTATCTATCTATCTATCTATCTATCTATCTATCTATCTATCTATCTATCTATCTATCGATTTATCTAACTATATATCTATCTATCTATCTATTTATCGATTTATCTAACTATCTATCTATCGATTTATCTAACTATCTATCTATCTATCTATTTTCCTCTTCTATAATTACCCCAACACCCCCTTTCTCATACTTTTCTATTCAAGTTAAAGTGAAGGAATCTATTTCTTCTTATTTATGAAGTAGGGGGATCTACTTTTTAGTGAATTTTAAATCTGAGTATAAAATTAATGCATAAAAAAAAACATCTAAACTGGTATCATCCGTATCCAGTTAGACAACTGAACTGGTGTCATATCAGTATCCAGGTAGACATCTCAACTGGTATCATGTCAGTATCCAGGTAGACATCTCAACTGGTATCATGTCAGTATCCGGGTATACATTTATACTGGTATCATTTCAGTAACCAGGTAGACATCTGAACTGGTATTATGTCAGTATCCGGGTAGACATCTGAACTGGTATCATGTCAGTATGCATTTACAGACTCATTTTTACACCGGGTGTCAGCTCAGTAATAAAATATGGAAACTAATCTCTTATACTGAGATAGACCTCGGCTAGATAGATAGATAGATAGACAGATAGATAGACATATAGATAGACAGACTGATAGACAGACAAATAGATAGACAGACAAATAGATAGACAGACATATAGATAGATAGACAGATAAAAGTGTTCTTAAGGTTGCCAGATATCACACAAAAAAGCAATGAGAATTTTGCCAATTAATTTTTAAAAAATTCATGCTAAAAATGTTGAGAAAAACTTAATAACAGCCCCCCCCCCATACCCTGAACAGTTAGAAGTACAGAGAATATACATTATTTTAATATCTAGGAAGGAAGAACTCCACTACATTATTTTAATATCTAAGAAGGAAGAGTATACATTATTTTAATATCTAGGAAGGAAGAACTCCACTAGACTGACCCACAGATAAAAATGCAGACGCACAAAGCACATACATAAACTATTTTAGCTGGAAATCCCCCATTAGGTTAATATTCGTAATACACTCAATTGGACTCCTCGTAACCTAATATATAAACAAACAGACAGAACAAACAGACAAACAAACCAAATAAAGAGAGGGGGGGAGGGGAATGAGAATGTAATGGGGAAAAGCAGAAAAATTGGGGAATTGTGTATTGGCTTACATGGTGAGAATGAGAGGATATATGGATAGTAANTCAGATTTCCCAGATTACGGTGTTTAGTTCCAAAAACTAGAAAATTAAAAAGAAATTAAGGGATACAGAGATAACTAATAATATTATATTTGAATCTAGTATTATTATATATATAATATATATAGTCCCCTAACCCATGCAACTTAGTTATTATAAACCCATTAGGATCAGCACATAAATTTTATTATACCCTTCACCTTTTAGAGCTGTGTAGAAACTATACAATAAAAAATGTAAAATGTTATCAAAATTAATCTTAAAAATTGAGTTATTCTTTGTGCAATGGTTTGAACAACCTGAAAAGTGGGAGGAGTTAAAATAGACATGAAGTCCAATAAAAGAATCGCATTGTATAACAGTTATAACTGGTCTACTGCGTATACTCTATATCTTGCCGCGTAGAGTACACTGCGCTGCGTAGAATCCACGAGATCCTGGAACCAAATATTCGGGTAGACAGTTAACGTGACGGATATTTATTAGCGTAATGTAATTTTTCAATTAACGCTGAAAGTATTATTTAATGCCTGGTTAAGAGAAAAGGCAGGCTTTGACAATTTGAAAAAAGTAGCATTTCCAGATAAATCATGCTTAATTTATACATTGTTCGATATGTACAGGGTTACCCATACACGAGGAGACTATATAAAGACAACCTGAAACTCTCAAAATATGACTATTTATAGGTTAAATATCTTTTAATAAAGTCTTTAGAAGGAGTATTTGATGATTTGCGCGATGAAAGCGAAACCCGTTTACAGACGTTGTAACTTCCGTACAATCGTCTCTGAAGTCTCATTCTTTGTGGGTAACCCTGTATTTTCTGAATTTTAAAAAGTAAAACTTTGTACTTCATATTTTTCATGCTCTATTTTTAGGCCACATCGAGGGTTCCTGTACTTACTGCCTGGCTGTCAGTATCAGCTTGATTTCCAATCAAAAAGGTTAAACCGGATACATTGGGTTAGGTTACATCCATGCTTTTAATACAACGCGAGGAAGACGGGAGGATGGGGGGGGGGGTTATTTTGTAAAATTAAATTACATTGATAAAACCTGATATAGAATGGCATGTCCGATTTACAACGGTATCCTGTAAACCTTTATCTGAGCAATGATGAGTAAGATATCGTCGGTTTTCTTTTTAAACAAATATTGAGGACTGCCCTAGCTTAGCTCTGCTAAATAAATCGCTTTTAGAGAAAACCCACATTTGAAAATTATCAATTTTCAAATAGAAAAACAAGAATGTTTCATAGTTTCTTTATCAGACTAAGTTTTAAAGAGTATCTTAGACTCTTAGTAAATCTGACAAACCCCTAGTTTTTTAAATGGAGTTTTACTTGAAATACATCGTCATCACCCTGCAGATAGGATTTTTAAATGGAGTTTTACTTGAAATACATCGTCATCACCCTGCAGATAGGATTTTTAAATGGAGTTTTACTTGAAATACATCGTCATCACCCTGCAGATAGGATTTTTAAATGGAGTTTTACTTGAAATACATCGTCATCACCCTGCAGATAGGATTTTTAAATGGAGTTTTACTTGAAATACATCGTCATCACCCTGCAGATAGGATTTTTAAATGGAGTTTTACTTGAAATACATCGTCATCACCCTGCAGATAGGATTTTTAAATGGAGTTTTACTTGAAATACATNTATCCCTCTGTATCCCCCTGTAGCCCCCTGTATCCTCCTGTATCCCCCTGTATCCCCCTGTATCTCCGAAGTGTATCTAGAACTGCGAATATTAAAGACAGCAGCTAAAGTAAATGAACGGATTGCTGGATTTAATTAGTCTGTACTCATTGCTCAGTGTAAATTAATTAATTGCTTCGCTCGAATACACAATTTCATTCCCATTTGGGTTCAACAACAGTTTAAACACTGTATAAACTGTAAACACCAAGTTCTCATCTAAACTTTTATCATTGTTAAGAATTCACAAAATTAAACTATAAGAGCACTATATACAAGATCTCCAGGAAGACGACATTTAAGTTGTAGATGTCCACTGTCATCAGAGAAACAATTTCAGAAAGGCAGAGCAATCGGCAGAATCTGGTTTTAAAGAATTAGAGTTATAAAATTTGATATTTGTACACAGATAAAAATGGTTTTATACGAGCCTTTGAAAGAGAAAAAGTTTGTTTAAATAGACTAGATAGATAGATAGATAGATAGATAGATAGATAGATAGATAGATGAATATTAAGTATATGCTGGGAATATCTAAAAAATTTAAATAACGATGTAAAGAGAACATTCCAGAAATAGAATTACACAAAAATTGAATATAATTCCAAAATTCTAATCGAAAATGCAAAAAAGATAAATTTAAATTTCATCGAATTGTGGAACTCAAGCCCCAGGCTTGGATTTTACTTCTCAACATTCAACAATATAAAATTGATATTTTACTAGGCTTTATCAAAATGAAATCGAATCAAAACTAAAAATTTCTGTTTTCAATGCATTTAGTGATTTTATATGCCAATTATGTTTTGAAATTTAGATAATTCTGTAATTTATTTTTATCAAAGATATAATCGTTTCAACCCTAGTTATATGCTCAGGTTGCATTCTGTCTACATCAATATATTCTTAAACCATCACAATTTATATACATACAATATACACAATATATATACATACAATATACACACTATATATACATACAATATACACAATATATATACATACAATATACACAATATATATACATACAATATACACAATATATATACATACAATATACACAATATATATACATACAATATACACACTATATATACATACAATACACACAATATTCATGCAATAAAGATACAAATACATACTTACATATAAATGCAACAGTAATATGTACATTGTACAATATTAATAAATATGCAGCAGCGAATCAAAGCATATTTTATCTTTTATGATTTCAATTATAACTATTCTTTTTAAAATAGTTAACGAGAAGACCGTAAAAATATTTCTAGTATGTAGCCATACTCAGTCATGGGGAATGGGGATGCGTAAACTCTAAACTCTAGAGAAGCTACGACGTCACAAAGTAAGAGCAATAATTTCGTTTAAATTTGACCGTCTCCTCATTACGTTTGGATTGATGTGAAGCTTGCACGTGAATTTAATGGTTCTGTCAATATTCCGGAAAGCTATGACTTTCGATCACAATTACTCATATTAAACATAATTTTTCAGCCTTCTTTCTTCAATACTTTTTTGCCGGCATATACGTTTTGAATAAAAAGTATTTAACAAACAAATCCGTAACTTTAAAGATTGTCAAAATATAAACCAAAACGAGTATGATTTCAAATTGAAGAAACCGAATGCGTAGTTTTTTACTTTACACTCAAGTATTAGAAATGTAAATTTATTTTGTAACATATTTAAAATTTAAAACGTTTTTGTTATTCTTAATGGCTCTTCAAACAGAGCAGTTATGATTAAAAACGTAAAAGATTTCAATCTTTCTTGAAATTTACATTAGTTTGACGTAGACTTCAAGTATACCAAAGTTTAAAGTGATTCAATCCATATTATACAATATACGTACATTGTATATTAATACAAACTGTTAAAACTGTTAAAGTTTCGAAGATTAACAATGGCTGAGTAAAATTAGAGTTATAATTCAATACACAACTATGATTGATGTCGGAGGGGGAAAGGAGGATAGATAGATAGAGAGACAGAGAGAGAGAGACTCAAATATTTCAATGAATAAATTTTTCAAACAAAAGAGTAGAGATTGAGTCCAGGGGTGTTTTCTATAGTAATTACCAGAGGGGGTCGTAGTCAGGGGCAACAAAATAATTGCTTACTAGCTCCGTAAAATTACGCGCATTTTTTCAGGAAACAGAAATATTTGCAATAAGCAATATTAGTATTTAACCCCCTTGAGGGCCCCCTGTATTCAAGTGTATATTGTATTGTTGCATGAAGGGGGTTCTTTTTTCATAATTTAAAGGTTTCATATTATTCATACATTAGGGGATAGATGGATAGTTATGCATATACATAAATAGATGAACTAATGAACGAATGTTTATATAGATATATAGATAGATAGATAGATAGATAGATAGATAGATAAATGCAAACCATGCATTTATTAGATTTGTTCCAGTGAAGTTTATAATTTGACGCAAATCTGCAGATTTATTTTAGAATTATGCAGTTCAATTTTAAACTATTCAGTTCAGTAAAGAAAATATAAAGTTCAGTTTGTAAATAAAAAGTTCAGTTTAGAACTATAAAGTTCAATTTAGAAATATAAAGTTCAGTTTAGACATATATACAGTTCAGTTTAGAAATATTCAGTTCAGTATAGAAAATATAAAGTTCAGTTTCCCGAGTAGAATCTTAGAGTCGGGAACCTAGTCTTAGGCGCCGGGCCGACCTCCTCCGACCCTCTGTTTTTGGAAAAAAATATCAAATTTCACCAAATATATGTAATATGAGCAAAAACCATTAAAATATTTGAGCATTCCTCTCCCCATCCCTTTCTTCAAGC